>NC_133657.1:64472218-64772218 GCF_009905375.1 Apium graveolens
AAAACCCAAAACTCAAGAACAAGGTTTCAACAATCCGAGACTAAAATGATGCAACCAAATACATAAATTGATCCTAAACATCATTCTAAAGCTATTGGTAACATCAAAATCAACCCAGAATCATCCAAAAACAATAATGATTTTTAAGAATAAAACACAAAAATTGACTTTTCGAATTACTATACCTCAGATCAAGATGTTGATATCAATAGAAAGCTCACATCGAGAGGATAATTTTGACTACTAGAACGTCTGATATGGTTTCCTAAATTGATCAAAAATCGTGATTGAAGTTGCTGCAGAAATCTTCACCTCCAAAAACTGTCCTTGGTTTTATGATTTTTCTTAAAATTTTATAAAAATAATGAATAAATAAATAAATGGATGGTATTTATATTTTTACAGAAATTATATTCCAAAACAAATTAAGAGTGTTTTTATCCCCTAATTATAATAATTAGGGTCCCAAAATAATAATTACGGGAAATAATTTTAAAAACGATAAAATACAAAATTAATGTCAAAATTCCCCAAAAATTGTGAAAATTTCAAAAATTCAAAAATAAAGGGTATTTGGAATACGAATAATTTTATAAAAATAAAAACACGGATTTTGTGGGGTTTGACGTCCCGGTGGGGTCCCGATCCACTGATTTTTGAAACCCAAAAACGATCCCTAAATTACCAAAAAAACCCGAAAAAATCTAGAATACATTCAAGCGGGCATAAAATGAAATAAAATGAGTACCTTAATAAAGACACTAATAAATACGCGTCCCGATTGTAGATAGATTTATATAATTACAGTTTAAACATATATTAATCAATTGAAAAATCTTCTGGCCCGCACAGAAACACACATAACAACTATAATATCTAATATCATGACAATAATCACTTTAAATTTATAAAACACATAATATTTATTTATTTAACATATAATATTCACATAATTTTCCCGGATATTACAAAAACTTTCCTCCTGAATTGGGATCAGCACTTTTGGTATGAGAGGGTATCGCGGCTTGACTCGTTTCTTTACCACTCGAGTCCTGATAGGTTTCATTTTCCTTTTAACTTAAAATAATAAGGTAAATAACAATAAAAAGGGGGGAGCCATAAGTTGCTCAACAAGTCCATATTATATAAGCAGTGTTATAATAGTTAAATGAACCGGTAATTTGGTTACATCTGCAAAGATATAACCTCGCAAGAAAAGAATAAAGGCCATTATCGGCGAGTATCAATAAACTAAACTGGACACAAGTTTGCACCTATATCCTACTGATCAGCCAGGATACAGCACAGATCCATACCTTAATGTATAGATCCATTCAGGTACCTAGGCTCTACGGCCCAACACAAGGATTCAGTTAATTCCCGGTCCTCAGGATCAAGTGTATACCTAATCCTAATCGTCACCATCCAGTGCATAGAGGAGCAACCAGAACAATCGGTATGCTTTGATGTATCCCAAAATCAGAATATATCAGGATATATATATATATATATATATAATATTGGAATATGAATAGAGGATTCAACGAATTAGGAGAAATCAAGAATCGAAATGAAATATGAACTAAGGAATAAAGAATTTGTATCAGGGTTTGTGAACAGGAATTATCAGTGTGTAATTGCGATATGAATCCAAAAATAATTCACTATTCTGAATTTAGGTTAGGAAAAAAACTTGTTTTTTACGTGATCTACTCCAAGTGTATCACCTTTCTCTATCACCAGCTCGATCTGCCTTGTTGGCTTCGTCTCTATCAAAGAAATAGACTTATTTAGTCATCTCGCATTTCAATCGCGTCTCACCCTGACTTCACATAGCCCTTATCGTCTTCCCGTACGCGTATTATTTACTCGTATAATAATTAACAATAATTAGGACTCGATTAACCATATAATTCATATAGCACATAAGTCACATAGTCATTCTAGGTTTAAAATATTTTTTAGAATCGAATTCGACTCGCTATTCGCTTTACTGAACAATATCTGGCTCGTTTCCTATTTTTCGGAATTTATCACCCTCATCTTTATACGTAATAAGGGTTATAAGTAAATAAATATTGAAAGTCGATTCGCTTCTAAAGGAAATTAGGATTTAAAACTATTTTTTAATGAAAACAGGTCATTTTTCTTAGTCGAAGGGCTTTCGTTTCGCTCAAATCGGGTAAATGGTTCAATTATTATTTAATAAATAAGAATACATCAATTTATTATTCAATATAAATAATTAGTCCTAATTATTGAACCCTAAAAGTATTTTTAAATAATTATTGGGGAAAAAATCAAAATCAAAAATAATTTTTCCATAATTTTTGGAATTAAAATGAATTTATTGTGATTTATTAAAAATTATTTGATTAATTATCAAAATAATTAATCATTTTTAAATAATTATTCATTAATAAATAAATTATAAATAATTTAAGAAATAAATAATTCTGATTTGTAGAGAATATTGTTAGGAAATGAATAACACACAGGCGGGGGGGGGGGGGGGGGTGAATGTGTTTTACTATTTTGATGCTTTTCTTGAGCTTTTTATGGTTGAACAAAGTAAATTAAATCTTGTAGCGAAGTGTGTTACAACAGAAATTTAAACATGCAATAATCAAGAACACAGATCTTTCAAAACTCACTTAATTTTATATTAAAATTAAGAATGTTTTGCTACAAAATTTAGAGGCTTTATGTTGATAAAGAGCTTAGCTTCTTCTTGAGAGTGTTACAAGATTTTCTATCTAAAT
Organism: Apium graveolens; assembly: GCF_009905375.1. NCBI lineage: Eukaryota > Viridiplantae > Streptophyta > Magnoliopsida > Apiales > Apiaceae > Apium > Apium graveolens. The sequence continues at coordinate 64,474,981 of NC_133657.1, forward strand.
TGTTACAACTGACTAAAAGACCAGTGTTAACTTTATAATTTAGTTAACTGCTGGTTTACACAGTGTGCAATAAGACATGCTATTAACTTTAACAAACTGTCACTTGTCATTTCCATTTTAGGAAAAGTGTATCTCCTATTTCTGGCTTGGTATATCTTAGCATCATGTGTTTACTTTGATCTTTCTTTGTTAGTTAATCTTCACCATTGATCTTACACATCCTTTATGTTTCTTTTTGTAGACTTATCAATCCACCTGTTTGGGATTGTTTTTTGATTGTGAATCTTGGATATTGAATTGGTCTTCAAATTGTAGTTTGAGATTTTACCTCGAGATCTCCATTTGGTATATAGAGAACTTGAAATCTCGATAAGTATATTGGCTTATCGAGATCTCTAATACTCCACAGTTAATTTGACTTGTAGAGGTCTCTAAGTTCTCTATAAGAGAATTTGGCTTGTCGAGATCTCTAGTCTTCATATCTTCACTTTGACTTATCGATATCTCTGAGTTCTCTAGTGGTTTATTCACTTATCGATAACTTAGAGTTCTCTAGTCAAATTTGACTTATCGAAAACTTAGAGTTCTTTAGTGAATTTTGGCTTATCGATATCTCTGAGTTCTCTAGTGGAATTTGACTTATCGATAAATCAGAATTCTCTAATGAATGTTGACTTGTCGATAACTCTGAGTTCTCTAGTGAAGAAATGACTTGTCGATATCTCCAATCTTCATGTCTTCAATTTGGCTTGTCGATATCTCTCTGTGAGTTCTCTATAAGCTTTTCTGACTTCTCGATAAGTCATTTGGAGTTCTCGAGGGACTTCTCTCTAACACTAAATCTGTGACTTGTAGAGTTGTTTGACTTAGAATATTTTTATCCAAACAGATTTATTCAACTCCAAGCTTCTTCATAATTCTTCTGAGGCATGATCTTCTTGATCTTCTTCGAGATAGAATCCTTAGGCTTGATACTATTTAAACAAAAAGACTCCATTCTGCTCTTTTACATTTTTACAGACTTTAAATGTTACAAGTATAAATGTAAACTAAGATTACAATACAACTTACTCAGGGTTGTCAATTTGACTTAGTCTTGTTAAAGTACAGGCAAGTCTTGCACAACAATCTCCCCCAATTTTTGAGAAGAGTGCTTAACACAAATTCGTACCTGTTAACAAGACTAACCCCAAGTTAAAAACAAATGGAAAATGAAATTAATACATAAAGCTTGATAGAATTACAACTTTTATACATTAGGAAATTTACAGTGTTTGGATGGTTACAAGTATCAGGTAAATACAGTTTTTGTTTCTGCTTCTTCTCTAAGAACATCCTTTAAGTGATCAAGAATTTCAAGTTCTTCTATTATAGGTGGCCCACTTAGTGCTTCTACAAGTTTTTGTCTAGCTACCTTTGGATAACCACTGTCTAGTAAATAAATCCTAAATCTTGAGAATCCACCAGCTTAGATTTTTAGAAATTTCCCATCCTTAGAGATTCTACTCATTCCTTTGGCCTTGAGCTCTTCTGATCTTTTTATGAACATCTCAATTTCCTCATCATACTTCCTCAGTCTTTCTTCAGATTCAGCCTTATTTCTTTTTCTTGTTTCCTCCCTTGTAATCAACCATTCAGCTATAACTGATCTTCATGCCCTTATAGCAGTATCCTTGTCCTTTAGAAAACTTATTATTCTCTTAATTTATGTGGAGGAAAGAGAATCCATTAAATTACTGCCAAGGAAGGTGAACGACCCATCTTCATAGAAAATTTTAACTTCCTTAAGAGATACGACCCAGACTCTGACTGTTTCCTCAGCAAGTTGTTGAAAATGATCTTCATCTGAGATGCACCAATTTAAAGGTAGAAAGTCAGATTGCTTGAAACAGTTCCAAGTGGCCCTTTCAGTGACTTCTCCTTTCTTTGTAAGCTTGGCTTTCTTAGGCTTTCTCTCAACAAATTTCAGATTTAATTTTAGTGAAGGCTCGGCTAAAGGTAAGGTTGTGATTTTCTTGAGACTTGTTTGTCTTGTGGTGATTGGAATTTTTAGGAAAGAGTTGGCAGTTTGTTTGTAAATAAATTTTAGCTTAGAGGTTGAGAGTGGTTTGTTGATTGAGGTTGTTGATACATAAGTTTTGGCTAGAGATTGAGCTAGTACTGTTTGGATTTTTAGGGTTTGTTATGGTTCTGAGCCATCATGTCTCCTTTTACTTCTTCTCTCATTAGCTCTCTTCTTCCCATCATTTTTCTTATCATCCACCTTCTTCTTCTCACCACCCTTGCTACCAGATGGCTTAGTGGATTGACTTGGATTTGAGCCAGAAGGATTTTGATCATCTTTCTTCTGCTCATCATCATCCAAATTATCCTTGTTGATTTGAATTTTAGGCAAGTTGGCTTCAGCATTACTCAAGTATCTCCCCAACAACTTTATCATCTCCTCATCTTCAAAAGTCTTGTTCCTTTTTGTTTTCAGCTCAGTCTCCAGATTCATGATAAGCTTCTTGTTGGCCATGACACACTACTTAAGAATTTGGAAGTGTTTAAAGTGTTTGGTGGTAGGACAAATGTATGCTACTCCCTTGCTAGGCTGTAGATAAGCTTCTGAAGAAGCAGCCACTTTTGCATTCTTCAATTTTGTTAGCAAGAGAGTGTCTTCATGAATTACCATTCTGACTTTGTTTATTAGAATGTCTAACTCAGATGTCCTTCTAGAGATAAAATAATTGAGGGACACCTGCATACACCTGTCTACCCCTGAGTTATTTATGTTGACCACTATCCTTCTTTCCTAAAAGTTGTCTTTTGTCACTAAGATCACCCTTATTGAGTTTATTGTCATGTCCAACGCTTTCTTGTAAGTGAAGAAATTGTAATTTAGGGAAGCCCTGAGTGCCTTAAGAAGTTCATCAAATTCCTTGCTTAGATTAGGTCCCTCAGCTGCTTTAATAAGCCTCTCCATGTCAAGATCTACTTCTTGATTTAAATTCTTTTCAGCACCCTGGACTTGTTGAGTAGATGATCTGGATCTTGCTAGCCTAGCCTTTATCTCCCCCTTAGTCTTGTTGGTAGGCATTAGGAGGGGAGTAGGAATTTCAGGCCTTATCTGTTCTGGAAGAGCTGGTAGAGGAATGTTTAGCTTGCCCATGATGGCTCCCGAAGCAACAGAGTTTTACATTTGAAGGTTCCTGTGAGAGTCCACCAGGGTCTTTATGTCTGCCTGTTAGCTTTTGACTAGAGAAGTCAAAGCCTGAACTTGAGTGTCGAGAGAAGCATTGGAGTTTTCCAAAGAAGCTACTTGAGTCTTGAGTGCTTCGATGTCTGAGGAGGAAGAGCTTGTAGCAAAGATAGTAGTATATTGGCCAAAAGTAGCTTGCACAAATTTCTGAATTTCATCCATGACCAAAGGTGAAGGAGTGTATCTTGCAGTGTGCATTTGATCCAACTTCAACCTTGTGTCACTGATTTTACTGATATGATCTTGAACAACCTTGTGCAAGGCTACAAATGATTCATTGATTTGATTTACACTCTTATCAATCCCACTGAGATCATACCTAGACATCTCTTCTGAGAAGTGCTTGAATTGAGTTTTGATCTCAGTTTGAGAAAGGATGATTTGATCCATCTTTTCTCTAACCATCTTCATTACTTTATCTTGCTGACATTTTAATGTTATTTGTAGAGCCTTTACAAAGTTTTGGAAAGCCTTGATTTGATCCTTGTAGACCTCATTAATGGCATCATACACCTCTTGTGGAGTCAGTGATCTTGAATTGTTTCCCAAGATTGTAATGTACTCCTCTTTGAATTTTTTAACACAACATCCATCTCAATAGAAAATTCCTTGTCCAACCAAGCATCACAGTTAGCATCCTGGCCAGCTTCATCAACAATTTTGCTTGATTTTCTTCAACATCAGCCTGGTAGGTGAGCATGATTGCTTGATAGTCTTGATTGGACATATTGGATGTGAGCAGCTATTGAGAGATTTGAGCCAGGCCTCCAAGTTGATCAACTCTAAGATCTTCAATGTAGATGGTTGGTTTGCAGTGTCTTGGAGCCACTGAGAGATGATGTATGATTGGGAGGTGGAAGGTTGAGCATCAGAACCACCTGTGACTGAAGGCACAGTTTGACTCACAGATAGCTCTGTGGTTTTGACAATGTGTTATCCTCCACTTGTACTGGGAACCTCCAATTGAATTGGAGGGGATTTGACTGGGTTACTGTCATGTACACGAGCCTCAAACCCTTGTACTTCTTGCATAGCACTGTCACATGAAAGTGATAAATTTGCCTTCCCCATAACAGGATCATTGGAAATTGTACTCCTAGTATCAACTGCTAATGCAATTTCTTCTAGGGTTTTGATGGGAGTTGTTCCTACATGAGGTACCTTCAATTGAATTGGAGAGGATTTAGATAGCTCCCCCTCAGAAGTACTACCCTCAAACCTAAAAGTTTGTGAAGACTGATTTGCACATGAAGGTTCATTTAGTATGTCCATAGGGTTTTCAGTAAAAACTGATGAATTCCCCATGTTTTTGATGGTGTCATCAAGGTCTACCCCAGCTAGTAGCCTCTCACCATCTGAATAAAGTGTATGGGTGGTGAGCAAGGTTTCTTAAACCAAGTCACTTTAGTGAGCTAGCACTTGAGAATTGAATTCAAGTGATGTTGGTAGAGAAGAAATTTGAGATATGAGAGAGTGTTGCTCAGATATGAGTGTTGGCAGCTCCCCTTGAATAGATGAGGGAGCTTCAAAAGATGTGCCCTCACTGTGTGTGCCATCCTTATTTCTCCTACCATGCACTTGAATTGCTTCAGGTGCAGGCTGTGCAGACTCTATACAGGGTGCATTGGGGTGAATGCTCTTTTCAATAGACACACCCTGTCGAGAGGATGTATCTAGAGTCTTTATGGTCCCTATTTTTACAACTACATCCTGTTGAGAGGATACAAAGGTGGCTTGAGTGGTCAGCTCAGTTTTCTTACTCTTCTTTGATCTCTTGACCAAGGGTGACTCAGTTTCATGTTGATCCTCACCACTCTCAGTTACAATAGTTAGGGTGATCTCCTTTCTCTTCTTTTTACTCACCTCATCCTTTTGAAAAGATGAGGTGGTTGGTTTCCTAGCTTCTACATATTTTGAAGGAATGGTTTCAGCTTGGAAAGATCCCTGTGGGTGTTCCTGTGTTTTTATTTCCACATGTTCAAGGATCATAGATGTGCTAGATTGTAAATTTAATCTCATGTCAGACATTGGATAAGGGTAAATCCTAAACCTCTCCAACATGAATGGAGTGATTTTTAGACTTGTATTTACCTTATTCTTTATAGTAAGTGAACCAAATATTATTTTAGACACTTGCTTACAATTGCCCATTTTTGTGCTATCTATAGCATTCAATAAATGTATGTCTGCTACTTTATAATTTAAAGTGGTCATAATAAATCTAGGAAAGAAAATTTCCTTACCTCTAGCTGACAGGGGCATTGTTAGCCTGGTTGCAAGTTATTCCAGAATGAATAGACCAACAATCAAGTGTCTGTTATGGGAAATTGAGTACACCAGCTTTTGCACCACACTTGAAATATTGTCATACACTGTCTTCCTACATGTGAAGGCCCTCACCACAGAATCAAAGATAAAGGACCACTCCTTCCTTAAATTTGTTCTGTTCAAGCTTGACAGGTTCATTCTTCCACCATAGTTGATGAAGTCTAAAAACTCAGTCAATTCATCAGGAGTTGGTACCTCCACTAGATTTTTAGTTGGCATCCCCAAAGCTCTATCACATCTTGTTCAATGAACTCTATTAGATGGCCTCCAATTGTGCATGTCACCACCATAGGGAGAGAGTTGTCATTCATATCAGACCTCACCACTGCTGTAGTCCAGAATTTATGCAGAACATCCAGATATAGAACATGATTTGCAGTCAAAGCTCTTGCAAAATTAAATTTAGCCAAAAGTTTCATAAACCCCTTGAAACTGTCACGAGCTTGTTTAGCATCAGTAAAAGCGAGGTAGTTTGTTCCTTTCTATGGAATAGAGACTCTTGCAACATTTAGTGCCATTGTTGATTAATGAGAATGAATGGGTAAGAATTTTTTTTGGGAAAGGAGTGAAAACGAAAAAGAAATCGGTTTTTGCTTGAAGGGCTAGGTCACTTGAGATCTCGAAAGTTGTAAGTATGTATAAGTATCGAGATGTTTGGGTATTTATAGTAAAAGCAAATGACTTATCGAGAACTCAAAAATAGACATTTGGAATTAGTCTATCGAGAAGTCATTTTAAGAAATGAAAAACATATCGAGAAGTCATTTTAAATTACTCTTATAGAGAAATAAAAATTGACTTATCGAGATGTCAAATAAATACCCAGTTTGTCAAAAAATGAACTGAATTAATTCTAACTTTTATTTGAATAAATTCAAAATAAAATTAGAATAAACTTGCCAAAAGTATTTTACCAATATAATTTATTAAGTTAAATTATTTCAATTCTGAGTTATTGAGAAGTCTAAGAATTATACTTGTAGAGAACTCTATGAATTGACACTACTAGAAAACTCTACAAGGACTTATCGATAAGTCATAATAAAACTTATCGAGAAGTCACTCGAGAAGTCAGTGAATTGACTTATCGAGAACTCACTCGAGAACTCTTAAAATGACTTGTCGATAAGTCAGTTAGACTTATCGAGAAGTCAGTTCTCTATATAATTTTGAACAACTCAATTCTGCCTTGTGTTAATTTTACATATTAAGAATGTGAATTAACAACTGAGCAGTTTACTTAGAATTTGAAAAATTCCAAGCTAAAATTTTTGTTTTGAAAAATAAATATGCAGAGATTTATGAAATATTTATAATTCATATTTCAGTTAATTTCCAATTAAATCAAATTAATTTTGATTTAATAAAAATTAATCTGCTGCATAACATAAGCTGAGTTCTTGCCTTAGGATGAAGAATTAAGCATTCCAATTTCACTTACAAGTCTAGTGAAAGTTGCTTCATCCAAAGGTTTAGTAAAAATATCAGCTAACCATTTTTCTGTTCGAACAAAAATGAGCTCAATGGTACCATTTGTATCATGTTCTCTAATGAAATGGTAACTTACATCAATGTGTTTTGTTCTAGAATGATTAACTGGATTAGCCACTAGAGATATAGCACTAGTATTGTCATACATGATAGGAATTTTGTGTAACACTAGGCCATAATCCATTAGCTGATTTCTAATCCAAAGCACTTGAGCACTACAACTTCCTGCAGCTATGTATTCAGCCTCTGCTATAGAACTTGATATAGATTATTGTTTCTTGCTATACCAGGATACAAGTCTTTGACCAAGAAATTGACAGCTTCCACTAGTACTCTTTCTGTCAATCCTGCATCATGGAAATCTGCACCTGTGTAGCCAACAACTTCAAAAAGAGTTCCCTTAGGATACCATAATCCCAAGTTTGGAGTCCCCTTCAAATATCTAAAAATCCTCTTCACATCCATCAAATGTGATTCTTTTGGATTGACTTAAAACCTTGCATATAGACATGTTCCAAATATGATATCTGGCCTACTTGCAGTTAAGTAAAGTAGTGATCCAATCATTCCTCTATAGCTTGAAATATCTACGCTCTTGCCTTTCCTATCTTCATCCAACTTTGTTGCTGTAGACATAGGTGTAGAAGCAGGTGAACAATCAACCATATCAAACTTTTTCAATAAGTCCTTGACATACTTAGTTTGGCTGATGAAGATCCCATCACTTCTTTGACTGTGTAGTCCAAGAAAGTAACTTAATTCCCCCATCATACTTATTTAATATTCACTCTGCATAAGCTTAGAAAATCTTTGGCAAAGCTTTTCATTTGTAGAACCAAAGATGATATCATCCACATAGATCTGAACTATGATCATTTCTTCCCCATGTTTCTTGTAGAAGAGAGTCTTGTCTATAGTACCTCTAATAAAACCATGCTTCAATAGGAATTCTGACAATATATCATACCAAGCTCTAGGTGCTTGCTTTAGTCCATATAGAGCCTTGAGTAACTTGTACACAAAATTTGGAAATTCTGGATCTTCAAAGCCAGGTGGTTGTTCCAAATAAACTTCTTCTTCTAGCTCACCATTCAGGAAGGCACTCTTGACTTCCATTTGATACACTTTAAAATTTTAATGTGCAGCAAATGCTAGGAAAATCCTTTTTGCTTCAAGTCTTGTAACTGGAGAAAAAGTTTCATCATAATAAATTCCTTCTTCTTGCGAGTAGCCTTTTGCAACAATCTTGCTTTATTTCTGGTAACTATACCATTTTCATCCATTTTGTTCCTGAACACCCATTTTGTTCCAATAATGCTTCTATTCTTTGGTGCAGGAACTAACTCCCAAACTTTATTTCTTTCAAACTGATTAAGCTCCTCTTGCATTGAAGATATTCAAACAGGATCCATTAGAGCTTCTTCAGTTTTCTTGGGTACTATCTGAGACCAGAAAGCATGCATGTAGGCACTCATTAGCAGTTGCACTTCTAGTCCTCACACTAGCAGTAGGATCACCAATAATTGCTTCTCTAGTGTGACTTCTATCCCACTTCCTTGTATGAGTTTATTGACTTGTGCCTTCATCATTCTCTTTATTATTGGTATTGAAAGGAATATGTCCTAAGTCCAATCATGTATGATGATTTAGGAATAACTTTTATGTAATCTGTTTTGATTTCATTGATATTAATAAAAGACTTGTTTTGTTTTTATTACGGGCTTTTTCTATTTAAGTGTTTAAATAAGATATACCATAGTTTAGAGTAAAGCTTTTTATGGATTATGATGAGATCATAATAGTGAGACCTAAAAAGATGATAACTCTAAACTTAAATAGTTCCTGGTCATAGGATTACTAACTGGTAATTAATAATCCGCAAAGATCGGTACATACTATGCTTGCTTCATTATGAAGGATGTCTGTTCTCATAGACATTTGTGTGGTGACACTATAGCTAGTATGTAGGTGCTTATTATAGAATAAGTTCACTGAACATGACTCGCACAGCTGAACAACTGATGGAGTTCACTCACGTGTCAGCAGTTGTTCACCTAGTGATAGTTGTACAAGTATCCTTAGACTTGAGGTCATCATAGTCATCTTGTGTACACTGAACTATGCTTTGGTTTAGTTCTTAGTCTCCAGGGACAATTATTAGGGCTCTTCTGGGTATAGGAATTTGTACACGAAGATAGTGTATGATCAATAAAGGATCTACCCCTTCCAGTGAAGGAAGTGAATGTTCAAGGCTGATCCACTTATGCTAGTTCAGGAATCTCTGGCCAGAGTGAATGAAATTAGAAAGGAGTTTCTAATTTGCATAGAACTACGCATAGTAAATCGTAAGCAAGTGATTGAATTAGATAGGCTTGACACGAGATCCATGCCTTGTATTTAATCGGGACATTGTAGGGTAGAAGGAGTTTATTGTACGGTAACTATTCACTGACAGGTTCTTTGTATTCTAAGCAGTGAATTCATATTATCCGGATAGTCGCGATATGTTGAGAAGCATCACTCACGATGTAGAATAAATGTGATTAATTAATTAATCATATTTAATAAATTAGAGAATTTATATAAATAATGATAAAATAGTTTTATTATTATTTATTTCTACTAGCGGCTTAATATTGAACGTACAGGGTCACACCATAAAAAGAGAATGATTTAATGGTGGAGGAATTAATTAATAATGGCTAGTAATTATTTATTTATGAAATAAATAATTAATTAGCAAATTTAATAATTGATTAAATGAGATTTAATTGATTATAAATTAATTAAGAAAAGTTCTTAATATTATTAATTAAAGGATTTAATTTTTGGAAATTAAATCAAGAGAGATAATTATTTCTAAAGTGTTTAGAAAAAGGATTAATGATTAAAAGTTGTTTTAATTATTAATGAGAATAATAAATGGGATAATAATAATAATATTTATGGAAAAATTTCAGCTGAAAATTTTGCCTATAAATACACTATTATAGACCCTATTTTATTCTAACCCCATCGAACCCCAGAAACCCAAAAGTTTTAGAAAACCAAATTCTCTCCACCTCCTCCTCCTCCTAAAAGTCGTTTTCTTGGTGGATACCGGTGGAGTGCGTCACACTTGAGGAGCAACTGCTAAGGATCTCTGATCGTTGTCTCCGAATTAATTTTAAAAGGTTAGATTCGATCCCTCGAATTTTTATTCACGATTTATATGCTTTTATTTGGATTTTGTATGTGTAAAAGTGTTTTGCCATGCCCCCGCTGCGTTAAAAATCCAACAATGGTATCAGAGCATAGGTTGTATGCATATAGATCTGTGGTAAAAATTTCAGAATTTTATGTGCTTGTATGAATTAATTATGATTTTTACAAGTTATATCATGGATTAATTTTGTCTGATGAGAAATCGTTTCTCATAATAAATTTGAATCTTGATCTGGGTTCTACAAGTGTTGTAGATCGTCTGGGTATTTTTTTCATAATTTTAGGATGTATAGATTTTTTATTATAAATTTTTGAAGTTCTTGCAATTAAATTCGTAATTAAATAAATCATATATATATATATAAAGTATGTATGTATATATCTGCTTGTCTGCTGTTTTTGTGTTGCTGCACGGAAAGCAAGGAGACAGCAAAGCACAGGTACAATAGTCTGTACGGCGACACGGGAATCAAGAAAAGGAAAAAGAAGACGGCTGCTAAAAAAAAAAAATAATAAAAAAAAATATAGGGGTGTAACGCATTCCGGAAATGCATTACACACCTGTGGCGCATTCACGGAATGCGTTACACCCATTAATGGCATAAAAGGGGTGTAACGCATCATCGGAATGCGTTACAGGGCTTGTAACGCGTTCCTGTAATGCGTTACAGCCCTCTGTTGATTTTAAAATTGATTTTCTGGGAGTTTCGTAACTCCGTTTTGGGCGTGCAATATACCGTTGGATTCATTTTTCCGAGACGGATCTAATGGAGTGATCAATTTTAGTTTATATAAAAGTTTTGAACTGTTTATATTTCCATGAAGTGTTTTAAAGCTGTTTTTGACTGTTTTAGTTGCTTTTAAATGCTTCATGTGATACATAGAGATGTATAATGCTTAGACTAATGTGCTAGATGATGTAACATGCCTACCTTGATGTTTATTCATGTTGATATATGTGATATATGATTAGTTTATCATGCGATGATAGAGTCAGGTGAACTTAAATAAACATAAGGCGTTTGTTAGACAACCTAGTATAGTGAAATTGTTTCATAACCTTAATAACAATATTATGAATACAATCATGAGATTCTTGTGTTTATGAAACACATAATTGAATATGAATTTTTGATATGAGAGAAAGGATGATTCTGTCAACAACAGATTTCTATCTGTAAGAAAGGGTTATTAAGTGACGCCTCTTAACAATGCTCCACCCGATCTGGGAATCATCTGATTATTGATTATTGATTTGAAATATTTAATTTAAAAGGAAGAATCTCTTTATAATATGATTATGATTGTAACGTAATATAATCCCTCTAAAATTAAATAATATCAAGTAGTAATTGGCCAATGACACAACGGGCTTGTGTCGGTCATAGCCTTCCAACATGGTAGAAAGTAGTTCTTATTTTTGAATCATTGTCGTTTCGTGCCACAGCCGAGGGCTTTGATTTCGAAATAAGAAATACTTGTCTATTACATAGAGATGTGTACATTGAATAAGAATCTAAAGGTCGTTACGTGCCACAGCCGTGGGCCTTTGGGGACTGATTCAATTGTACGGAATGTTGGGTTTAGACTTGACTTAGAATATTAAATTTGTCGTGCCACAGCCGTGACTCAATTATTCAAGAGGCTAAAGTTTGATTAGGGAATAACATAAGATGTAATTGACAAGAGTTGTCTGCCTATTGAACATTACATGGCGTTTCGTGCCACAGCCGGGGTTGTGTGATGGAATGTAGGATCCCTATTCCCACTAGCATTATGAATGCTTAATTTTTTCACGTAGAGGGTTGAATAAATTAGATAAACTAGTGGGAGCCACTTATGAATAAAGACCCGATTCATATAGTGTTTTAAAATGAAATCGAATATTTGCTAAGTGTTGTTATGTGTTTATCATTTACAGATTTACAATATACATTATGTCTTCTGCACTATCACTCAGGAGCATACTAGATGCTCATAAATTGACTGGTCCTAATTATGCTGACTGGCTTCGAAACTTGAGAATTGTTCTCAGGATTGAGAAGCTGGAATACGTGATTGACTCACCTAAGCCTACTGAACCTGCTAGCGATGCGCATAATGATGAACATGTTGTGTATCGTAAGTGGATAGATGATGCAAATGTTGCTCAATGCATCATGCTAGCTTCCATGAACATTGAGCTACAGAAGCAACATGAGCATATGGATGCTCACACTATCCTCATGCATCTACAAGAGTTGTATGATGTGGCAGGAAGGACAGCTCGATATGAGATATCGAAGGAGCTGTTCGGTTGTAGGATGTCTGAGGGATCATCTGTGAATGACCATGTACTTAAGATGATCAATTTGATTGAACGTCTTGGACAACTTGGTTTTGCCATGGATGGGGAGCTGAGCCAAGACTTGGTCTTGCAATCACTTCCGTGTTCGTTCTCGCAGTTTGTTGTGAACTTTCACATGAATAAGTTGGATGTCAGCCTGCCTGAACTCCACAACATGTTGAAGACTGCGGAATCGAATTTTTCCCCTAAGAAGAGTTCTGTTCTTCTAATTGGTGAAGGTTCCAATCCTAAGAAAAGGAAGAGGAACTCTTCCAAGAAGAAGAAAGTAGGTGAGAAAATGCCGGTTCCACCAAAAGCTGAAGACCCCAAGAGTAAAGTTGTTTGCTTTCACTGTAACAAGGTGGGGCACTGGAAGAGGAACTGCAAGGTTTACCTTGCAGAATTGAAGAAGAAGGGTAGTGAGACTACCGCTTCTGATTCAGGTATGTTCATGATAGAAGTGAATATGTCATTTCTACTTGGGTATTAGATACCGCCTGTGGTTCTCATATCTGCAATTTGTTGCAGGGACCAAGGAGAAGTAGGACTCTTGAGGAAGAGGAGGTGATTCTACTGATGGGAAATGGAGCAAGAGTTGCTGCTGAAGATGTAGAATCATTTCATTTACATATGCCTACGGGCAAGACTATTGTTTGAAATAATTGTTATTTTGTTCCCTCGATTGTGAGGAATATTATTCCCATGTTAGACTTGGGTGGATTTTTCATTTATTATTGAGAATAATGAATGTTCTATTCTTAGAGATAATATTCTTTATGGACGTGGTACTTTAAATAATGGTCTGAATATATTTGACATAATTTACTTCAGATTGAACAAACTAATAAAAGAAAAGGGATGATGAAAATCTCACTTTATAGTGGCACTGCAGTCTCCATTTAGTGGACATGGAGAGAGGGATGCAAATTTGCTAGGAATGGTACACACAGATGTATGTGGACCAATGTCTAAGCAAGCCATGGGTGGATTTTCATACTTCATTACTTTCATTGATGATAGATCTGGATTCGGATATGTGTTTGATGAAATACAAGTCTGAGGCCTTTGAAAAGTTCAAAAAATATAAGTATGAAGTGGAGAAACAACCAAACATAGTATTATAACTCTTCGATTAGATCGAGGTGGTGAATACTTGAACGGAGAGTTTCTAGATTATCTCAAAGTAAATGGTATAGTCTCCCAGTGGACTCCTCCAGATTGGTATCTGAAAGGAGAAATCGAACTTTGTTAGACATAGTTCGGTCCATGATGAGCTATGCAAATCTTCCAGTATTCCTATGGGGTGATGCATTGAAAACCTCAGCATATTTACTGAATAAGGTGATTTCCAAAATCTGTTCCTCAAACTTCGTATGAGATATGAAAAGAAAGGAAACTGAGTCTTAAACACGTTAAGATTTGGGGATGTCCAGCTTATGTCAAGAAAGTTGACCCAGATAAGCTGGAATATCGATCCAGAAAATGTAGTTTTGTGGGATATCCTAAAGAGACTTTAGGGTATTACTTTTGCACCGATCATCGGGTATTTGTCTCTAGACATGCTACCTTCTTGGAAAAGGAGTTTATCCTTGAAGGAAACAGTGGGAGCAAAATTGAACTTGATGAAGTTCAAGAAGCACAAACTACTACAGATCGAGTGGAAACACCTATTCTGACTGAACAACCTTTTGTGGAACAGCCCATTCATAGATCAGGGAGAGTGTCTCGCCAACCTGAGAGGTATTATGGCCTTGTCATTGAGAATGACAATGAGTTGTCGATCATTGATGATGATGACCCTGTAACCTATAATGAGGCTATGAGTAGTGTTGACTCAGAGAAATGGCATAGTGCCATGAAATCCAGAATGGAATCTATGTATACGGTATACGAAAGAATGATTGGAGCAGATGGCCATGTGGAGACCTATAAGGCCAGGCTTGTGGCAAAAGGATTCAAACAAAGGAAATGGATTGACTTTGATGAAACTTTTTACCTGTAGCCCTGTTAAAATCAGTTCGGATTTTGCTTGCGATTGCTGCTTACTACGACTATGAGATCTGGCAATTAGCCGGATGGTTTTCTTTCCAAGAGAAATGAAAACCTAGTGTATAAGCTACTGCGAACCATATGTGGTTTAAAGCAAGCTTCTCGAAAGATGGAACATTCGTTTTGATGAGACAATCAAAGAGTTTGATTTTATCAAAAACGCAGATGAACCATGCGTCTACAAAAGGGTTAGTGGGAGCGCGATAACATTTCTTATATTGTATTGAATTAGAGTTGACACACATAACAACATAGCAGACCCACTCACAAAGCTACTTTATGAAAGTCACTTTGATCGTCATAATGACAGGATGGGTATTAGATACCAGAGTGATTGGCTTTAGTACAAGTGGGAGATTGAAAGGAATATGTCCTAAGTCCAATCATGTATGATGATTTAGGAATAACTTTTATGTAATCTGTTTTGATTTTATTGATATTAATAAAAGACTTGTTTTGTTTTTATTACGGGCTTTTTCTATTTAAGTGTTTAAATAAGATATACCATAGTTTAGAGTAAAGCTTTTTATGGATTATGATGAGATCATAATAGTGAGACCTAAAAAGATGATAACTCTAAACTTAAATAGTTCCTGGTCATAGGATTACTAACTGGTAATTAATAATCCGCAAAGATCGGTACATACTATGCTTGCTTCATTATGAAGGATGTCTGTTCTCATAGACATTTGTGTGGTGACACTATAGCTAGTATGTAGGTGCTTATTATAGAATAAGTTCACTGAACATGACTCGCACAGCTGAACAACTGATGGAGTTCACTCACGTGTCAGCAGTTGTTCACCTAGTGATAGTTGTACAAGTATCCTTAGACTTGAGGTCATCATAGTCATCTTGTGTACACTGAACTATGCTTTGGTTTAGTTCTTAGTCTCCAGGGACAATTATTAGGGCTCTTCTGGGTATAGGAATTTGTACACGAAGATAGTGTATGATCAATAAAGGATCTACCCCTTCCAGTGAAGGAAGTGAATGTTCAAGGCTGATCCACTTATGCTAGTTCAGGAATCTCTGGCCAGAGTGAATGAAATTAGAAAGGAATTTCTAATTTGCATAGAACTACGCATAGTAAATGGTAAGCAAATGATTGAATTAGATAGGCTTGACACGAGATCCATGCCTTGTATTTAATCGGGACATTGTAGGGTAGAAGGAGTTTATTGTACGGTAACTATTCACTGACAGGTTCTTTGTATTCTAAGCAGTGAATTCATATTATCCGGATAGTCGCGATATGTTGAGAAGCATCACTCACGATGTAGAATAAATGTGATTAATTAATCATATTTAATAAATTAGAGAATTTATATAAATAATGATAAAATAGTTTTATTATTATTTATTTCTACTACCGGCTTAATATTGAACCTACAGGGTCACACCATAAAAAGAGAATGATTTAATGGTGGAGGAATTAATTAATAATGGCTAGTAATTATTTATTTATGAAATAAATAATTAATTGGCAAATTTAATAATTGATTAAATGAGATTTAATTGATTATAAATTAATTAAGAAAAGTTCTTAATATTATTAATTAAAGGATTTAATTTTTGGAAATTAAATCAAGAGAGAGAATTATTTCTAAAATGTTTAGAAAAAGGATTAATGATTAAAAGGTGTTTTAATTATTAATGAGAATAATAAATGGGATAATAATAATAATATTTATGGAAAAATTTCAGCTAAAAATTTTGCCTATAAATACACTATTATAGACCCTATTTTATTCTAACCCCATCGAACCCCAGAAACCCAAAAGTTTTAGAAAACCAAATTCTCTCCACCTCCTCCTCCTCCTAAAAGTCGTTTTCTTGGTGGATACCGGTGGAGTGCGTCACACTTGAGGAGCAACTGCTAAGGATCTCTGATCGTTGTCTCCGAATTAATTTTAAAAGGTTAGATTCGATCCCTCGAATTTTTATTCACGATTTATATGCTTTTATTTGGATTTTGTATGTGTAAAAGTGTTTTGCCATGCCCCCGATGCGTTAAAAATCCAACAGGTATGACTGCTAGATCCTTCTTCTCTTTCTCCACCTGAGTTTGTGGTATCAAATTCAGGTGTTTGAGATGAGCTTCCATTCTCATGATTTTCATGTTCAGTAATCTCTTCATTCAACATCTGTTGTGCATTGACTTCATTTTCACAATCAGAATCACTATCAATGTTGAGGTTTTCAAATACAAGGGCTTTAGCTTCATTTTCATCAAGGCATTCCAAGTCTGGACACTTGTCATCATCAAAAGTCACATCTGTGCTTTCCATTACCTTCTTTTGATCTATCACATAGACCTTGTAGGCAGTTCTTTTCAATGAATATCCCAGAAAAATTGCTTCAAAAACTTTTGAGTCAAATTTTCCCACATATTCAGAGTTGTCTTTAAAAATGTAACACTTGCTCCCAAACACATGAAGATGCTTTACAGTAGGCTTTCTCTTAGACATGATTGAGTAAGGTGATTTTCCATGTGCCTTGGTAATGAGGTATCTGTTCTGAGTGTAATATGCAGTGTTAAAAACCTCTTCCCAGAAACTTGTTGGCAACTTAGCATCTTGCAGCATTATTCTAGCAGCTTCAACTAATGTTCTATTCTTTCTTTCAACTACTCCATTTTGTTGAGTGTTCTAGCAGCTGCGAATTCTTGAACAATGCCCTTACTTTTGCAAAATTCACTCAATGTTGCATTTCTAAATTCTGTTCCATTATCACTTCTCAATCTTTTTACACAATTGTGATCTTCAGCCTGTTTTTCTATCTTTTTGATGTGCTCAATTATGATGTGTGAAGTTTCATCCTTAGAGTGCATGAACTCTACCCAAGTGTATCTTGAGAAATCATCCACCATCACAAGTGCATATTTGTTCCTTTAAATTGATAAGACATTAATTGGCCCAAACAAGTCCATGTGAATAAGTTGCAATGATGCACTTATAGAAATCACAGTTTTTGACTTGTGACTTGATCTTTTCATTTTTCCTTTCTGACAAGCTTCATAAACTTCAACTTCACCAAACTCCAGTTTAGGCATGTCTCTCACTAACTCCTTTTTGACCAAGGTGTTAATTGCCTTGAAATTCAAGTGAGACGGCTTCTTATTCCATAGTTTGCTTTGTTCTTCTGATGCCTTGGTGTAGAAGCAACAAATTTCAGCCTTATTTGTTGAGTCCAAGTCTGCAACAAACAAGCTTCCTTTCCTTGTTCTTTTCAGAGTAACTTCACTAGTTTTCTTGCTGATAAAAGTGCATTCTTCTTTGTTGAATAAGACTTCAAAACTTTTGTCTGCAAATTGGCTAACACTGCGAAGATTCACTTCAAGACCAGCTACCAGTGCTACATAATCAATGACAATATTTTCAGAAATAATCTTGCCATATCCCATTGTGAATCCTTTTCTGTTGTCTCCAAAGGTCACCAAATGGCAAGCCTTCTCCTCAAATTATGATAGTAGGGCCTTATCACCTGTCATATGTCTAGAACACCCACTGTCATTGATCTATATGACTTTGTTCACTTTGCCCTGCACATAATGAGTTTTAAGTGTGTTTAGCAACCCAAGCAGTGTTGGGTACTTTCTTCTTGTTAACTGATTTAGCAGAAATAGAATGAGTTGTTTCAAATAAAATTGAATTCAATGATTGTTGTGCATTTTCCCTATCTGATGTAGACCCAATTTTTGTTTCTTTAAGATCTACTCTCAGTTTGTGGCAACTCTTCATCACTTTCAAGTTGCAAGGGATACAGTCAAACTTGTCACAGAATGAGTAGGGATCATTTGCATTTTCTTCATTGTACTTGCATGCTCCTTCAGCTGGCTTGCTAACAACCTTTTTACAAAGGTGAGTTAGATTATTTACAAAACCACATTTTTCACACTTCTTTCTTGGAGCATCTCCAACATAAGCAAAATTATTGCTTTTGTTTATCCCAATTTTCCCATTTCTATTTTCCTTCTTCTTTCTTGCATCTTCAGTCTTGGTTTCTTTGACAGGTGTCTTGGAGCTTTGTTTATCCATGAGCTTCTCTTCAGCTTTGGAAGATGGAGTTGCTTCTGCATTTTTCTTCTCTTTATCTTTATTAACAATTTCTTGCTTGATAATCAACTCTTCCTCACTAAAATTTACTTCACATGCCATGAACATAGGTGAATCAACCTTTTTCAGGATGGTTGGAACATTTTCAGCTTTTGTTGCTTTCCTTTTGTCACCTATAGTCTTCTTCTTACTGTTCAAGGCATCATAATCAAGACCAATGGCAATGTTTGCACATGGCTTGTTTTTCTCATGGTACTGTCCAATTAACTCAGATGCATTCTTGAAGGATTTCAATTTAGCTTCATTCTTTTATAGCTTCTACCTTAGCACTGCTTCAATTTCACTTGCACACTTGATCTTATTCTTCAGATATGCATTTTCTTGTTTTACAGTTTCAAGCTCTACCAACACAATTCAGTTTCTTGTTTCTCACTTTCAAGCTTCTCATTTATCTTTGTCAATCTGCTAACTTCTTCATTAGCAACAACCATACTTCTATGAATGTGAAACATTTTTGTCCTCATCTTTTCTACAGTTTCCTTATATTGACTCACATTTAAATCAATGGTTGTGAGAGTTGGTACCTGTGATTTTGATGAGGATGATTCTCCTTGCTCCAAGGCCATTAAAGCATATTTTCCAACTTCCTCATCTTCATCATTATCAGAGTCATCCCAACTTTTTCCCTCTACAATATAAGCTTTGCTTTGCTATTTCTTTGGAAGAGCTTCGTACTTTGCTTCCAGTTCAAGATAATCTTTGTCTTTCTTTGCTTTCTTTGGTTTCCTGCATTCTGTAGCAAAATGGCCTAGTTCATCACAGTTGAAGCACCTTATCTTTGATCTGTCAACAAATCCAGTTTTGTAGCCATTTTTGCTATCAGATGTGTACTTCCCTTTTCCTTTCCATTTGTTGTCTTTGTTGAAAGATTGTCCTTTACCCTTGAAGAATCTTGGCTTCTTTACTCTAATGTTAGAGAACTTTCTTTCCAGATAGGTCATTGACTGATCAAGCTCATCAAGTTCATCTAAGGTGTAGAACTCATCTTCTTCCAATTCCAGAATGACCTATTCTTGTGAATCATTTGTTCTTTGCTCACTTGTTGAGGTAGCTGGAGTCTGGGATCTGGGTTCATCATTAAAAATCTGGATTTCATTAACAATTAGAGCACTTGAACCATCTACAACATGCCCTTGACCAGACCTTAATGATTTCCTTTGAATCATTTCTAGTTCATATGTTTTCAAGATTCCCTACAGGACTTTCAGAGTTATTATGCTCAAGTCTCTCCCTTCCCTGATTGCTGAGATTTTCTGTTCCAAATGATCAGGGAGAGTAAGCAAGAACTTCAAGTTCACTTCTTCAGCTTCATAGTATTTGTCATAGAGCTGCAAATCATTTATCAGCTTATTGAACCTTTCAAAAACATCAGTTATACTTTCTTTTGGCTTGGCCATGAAACCCTCATATTGTGAAATTAGTATCCTTGTTTGATTAGATTTAACTTCCTCAGTTCCCTCAAAGAGTATTTCAATCTTTTCCCAGATTTGCTTGGCAGTGTCACAGTTGACAATATTGTTGTACATCACATTGTCAAGTGACTCTATCAATATCAATTGCAAGCCACTATCCAGGGAAACTTTCTCCTTTTCAGGCTCAGTATACTCAGAAGGGTCTTTTGGAGCATAATGAGCTGGAATAACCATATCACCATCTGTTGATTCTTCAACTCTAACCATGGGAGTGAAGGGCCCATTTTTTGAGAATATGATATAGAGTGGTTTGGCCATCCTGATAAACAATAACATTTTCTTTTTCCAAAGAGTGTAATTAGCTTTATCAAAGGTAGGAATTTTGATGCTACTGATTTTTGTGTGTATTCATTCTTCCAAGATCTTGAATCTGTTTACCTTCAGATTTTGCTCTGATACAACTTGTTAGGAAATGAATAACACACAGAAGGGGGGGTGAATGTGTTTTACTATTTTTATGCTTTTCTTGAGCTTTTTATGGTTGAACAAAGTAAATTAAATCTTGTAGTGAAGTGTGTTACTGCAGAAATTTAAACATGCAATAATCAAGAACACAGATCTTTCAAAACACACTTAATTTTATATTAAAATTAAGAATGTTTTGCTACAAAATTTTTAGGCTCTTTGTTGATAAAGAGCTTAGCTTCTTCTTGAGAGTTTTACAAGATTTTCCATTTAAATTGTTACAAGTGAACAAAGGACCAGTGTTAACTTTATAATTTAGTTAACTGCTGGTTTACACAGTGTACAATAAGAAATGCTATTAACTTTAGCAAACTGTCACTTGTCATTTCCATTTTAGGAAAAGTGTATCTTCTATTTATGGCTTGGCATATCTTAGCATCCTGTGTTTACTTTGATCTTCCTTTGTTAGTTAATCTTCACCATTGATCTTACACATCCTTCATGCTGCTTTTTGTAGACTTGTCAATCCAGCTGTTTGGGATTGTTTTTTGATTGTGAATCTTGGATATTGAACTGGTTTTCAAATTGTAGTTTGAGATTTTACCTCGAGATCTCCATTTGGTATATAGAGAACTTGACACCTCGATAAGTATATTGGCTTATCGAGATATCTAATACTCCACAGTTAATTTGACTTGTAGAGGTCTCTAAGTTCTCTATAAGAGAATTTGGCTTGTCGAGATCTCTAGTCTTCATATCTTCACTTTGACTTATCGATATCTCTGAGTTCTCTAGCGGTTTATTGACTTATCGATAACTCAGAGTTCTCTAGTCAAATTTGACTTATCGAAAACTCAGAATTCTCTAGTGAATTTTGGCTTATCGATATCTCTGAGTTCTCTAGTGGAATTTGACTTATCGATAACTCAGAGTTCTCTAATGAATGTTGACTTGTCGATAAATCTGAGTTATCTAGTGAAGAAATAACTTGTCGATATCTCCAATCTTCATATCTTCAATTTGGCTTGTCGATATCTCTCTCTGAGTTCTCTATAAGCTTTTCTGACTTCTAGATAAGTCATTCGGAGTTATCGAGTGACTTCTCTATAACACTAAATCTGTGACTTTTAGAGATCTTTGACTTAGAATATTTTTATCCAAACATATTTATTCAACTCCAAGCTTCTTCATAATTCTTCTGAGGCATGATCTTCTTGATCTTCTTCCAGATAGAATCCTTAGGCTTGATACCTGTTTAAACAAAAAGACTTCAGTCTACTCTTTTACATTTTTACAGACTTTAAATATTACAAGTATAAATGCAAACTAAGTTTACAATATAACTTACTTAGGGTTGTCAATTTGACTTAGTATTGTTAAAGTACAGGCATGTTTTGCACAATAAATATTTCAGAATTATTTATAATATAAATTAATTAATTAAATAATTAATTAATGAATTTATAAAATAAATAAAACTAATTTTATAATTAAAAAAATAAAAGTAAAATAATTTTCAAAAAACAGTTTTATAAAAACAATTTTGGGGAAAAAAGAATCAAAACCGGGTACAAACTGGGTTTTGATTCGTGTTGGCAAGAACAGAAATGGGTCGCCAACCGGTCTGAACTCCGGCGATGTTGCCCAGTTTTCGGCGACCAAAATCCGGCTAAAACAGGAATGGTTTGAACTGATTTTCAGAGGGTTTTCATTTTATATCAACATAGCAACATTATACTGCCATCAACGACACCAAACGATCCCTGAGTCGTGATTTCCGGCTAAAAACCCAAAGAACTCCGGTGAACTGCTGCATATTCCGACGAAGTCGATTTCAGGCCAAACCACGAACCATTTGTACTCGTTTTTACATGGAATCGATTGTAAACTTATTTCTAAACATTAATCAACTAAAAAAACATCTTAGTAACCCCTAGAACAATATTCTGATCAAAACCGACTTAAAATCCGTCCAAACTCCGATCTGCCTAAATATTATATTAAAATTCATGTTCCATATATCAAAATAAAGATTATAACATGTATAATAAAACCCCTATGCTCAAACATATTTCAGTTTCCTCTAAAATAAAAAATGATCAAACAAAAAATCACATAAACCCTAGATAACATACTATCAATTCAAGCAATCGTTTATGAAATTCATTAGCATGAATCGATCAGAAATTATCATACAAAGTTATTCATAACATCAATTTCACCTTATAACCCCAGAATCAAAAAGACCCAATTCGGGTATAAACCCTAGATATTAAAATTAAAAAATAACGAATCAAAACTTGAAATTGATACTAGAAATTGAAAGAACATATCAAGGGGATCAATTTGAGTACTCACATCGATCGATTTGATGCTCATAAATGCTCCAAATCACGAATTGATTCTTCGGCCCGATTTCAAACCCGACCCGTTCTTCAGAGAATTTCAGAAATTTTACAGAATTTTTGATAATTAATTAATAATAATTAAATAAAAATTAAACTATTTACAGTAAGAAAATTAATACTCCTAATTAAAATTAAGGCCTTAATTATACATCTATTAAAATTAATTGGCCCCTAATTTTATAATTTTTGAGTATTAATTTTTAATTTTTAAATATTTAATATATACAATATATATGCCAAAAAATCCCAAAAATTGTGAATAATTCAAAAATGCAAAGAAATGGTATATTTGTATAACACTCGTAAATTTTTGAATTATTTAAATGTGTAAATATTAAATAATTAAATAAATAAAATATTTGTATGGGTTCCGTCAGATGAATATTATTTTGTTATTAATTCTATGTGATCGTTGGTGTTGAGGATCATTTGTGTAATTAATTATGAGCTGTGTTGTTTTGTTTTTATATTTCAAAGTGATTTATTTCAAGATTTATTTTCATATATACTTGGATTATCTTTAAAATCATTTTGTTTATTGCTTTATAATTTTATTTATTATTTTTAAGATTTTATAAAAGTTAGAAATCAATATTTTATTGATTATTTATCTTCAAATGATTTTCTGATAACATTTATTTGTAAATTCAGTATTAAATTCCTGAATGTTTGAAAAATTACGAAATTCATATTTTATTTAGTTTGGAATATTTCGAGAATTTTAAAATTATTTTTGGAATTTTTGGGATTAAATTTAACCGCACGTCTGTTCGTTAATTTAAAAAATACGGGTCCAATGCACGTTTTAAAAATAATTTAAAATTCTGAAAATTTTAGTTTATTAACTCTTGTTTCTTTCGAGAATTTTTAAATTTCTCAGGTAAATTTTTGGATTATTTCTTTCCGTAAATTATTTGTTAAATTGTTATATGTCGGTACAAATATAGATTTTTTTCGGAGTAACTAAACAGATAACTACTCCCTTCTTTTATCCTATCTCCTGTGTAGCTCTCTCTCTCAATTCTTCATCTTTCTCTCTCGTTGATTCTCTCCGCGACTCTCCCTCTCAATTGATTTTTCAGTCTCTCCCCTTTCTTTTACCCTCTTTACCTGTTCATCCCTCACCTCCCGTTGCTTCTCCCCGGTAAATGATTACAGCCGTGTGTGTTCTTTTCTCCGCCACCCCTTTTGTTTTCCGGTAAGAGGTTGGTGGCGGTTGTGCGTGGTTTCGGTGGTGCGTTGATTGTATGAGTGTGTGTTATCTGCGTGTGTGTGTTATCTCTGTGTGTGTGTATCATGTTTCTATGTGTGTGCGTTTGGGGATATTGGTTCCGGTATATTGCTTGATTCCGGCCATTTTCTGATGGCGGGGTCTTCGTTTTGGCCGCCTGTTCTGTGTTGTTAGTACACGCGCGTGCGTGTGCTATTTTATTTTAATTTATTTAATTCTCTTCTGAAAATTATGAATGAATTAATTGGTATTTGGTGCGATTAAATTGTTAAATTTATCGGTGAAATTCGTGTTGGAAACCCGAATTTACCGGGCACCCGCGAATTTTACCGCCATCGGCGATGAGCCTCGATGAGCCGACGGTGGACGATGATGAATATTTCTGATTCCTACGAGTTAAAATATAAAATACGAATAAAAAAGGTATAAAATGCGAATTGTAATTAATAATTGTATTTGAATTGGCGTTTGGGAATTTGCGGATGTTGGTTTGTTGTTGTGGTTGTGTAATTGATTTGGTTTGACGTCGAATTGTTCGACGGGATAGTCCGATAAATAAAAGAAGTGCTGCCCGATTTTCGGGAAATGAAATTACGGATATAGGGAGCATATCCAGTAATTATCAGGATATCGAGCAATTATATATAAATATTTCATACGAACCTGTTTATACGTGGTGGTGAAACAGTTTGCCAAAACCAATAACCCTAATTTCGTAAAATGACGAGTATACATATTTTCTGAAAACGAACACCGAACCGACTTTCGAGAACGTGAACCCTAACTGATATGTGCAATATAATAATGCGTATGTTACGAGTCAGGATTTGTTAACTTACGGGTAGATTGTTAGCGAGGATATGTCAAGCATATTCGGACGTCTAATTTAGGGTATTTCGGTTCTGTAGGTTCCAATCGAAATCCCGAGCATCCCGGTCAGTGCAAAGCTAGCCAGTAATAGCTGTTAAAGCGTATTAAGGCAAGTACCCCTGACCATATCTTTATGGTTCAGTAATATATGATTAAGTGTTGATTTAAATTACGTACTGGAATAGAATGTTTTAAGTTATGTATTCCATGTGATTCAATTATTTTGTTAACTGATGTTTGGGGGAAAAGTAACTTCTAAAAATACCTATCTCTAAATTTTGAATAAAATGAAAATATTTTGGAAAATGTGTTGTGATAGAATTGTTTTGAAAAGAGATAGGTAAGTGGTTTGGAAAACTGGATAAAGTAGATCAGATAATTGGATGAGCGTGCGCAAGGGCCGTAACGGCTAGGAAGAAAGCGTAAGAGGTGAAGTGGTTGCGCACCCTATTGAAACCACTTAGTCCAATGTGAAAGGGACCTAGCTAGTCTCTGAGTTTCAGAACAAGTTTCATGGAATGGCAGATGGAGTCGTCCTATGGTGATAGCCTGATCAGCTGTCTCACCAGGGATCATCCAATACATTCATATCTGAGCGAGATTTTGTGGTTTCCGTAACTGAACAAATGATTTTAGGTCCCCGTAACGGGACAAATGGTTTTATGGTTCCTGTAATGGAACGGAAGATTTGGAAATGAAAGTAGCATGCTAAAACTGAACTCTGGTATTCACACAGCACAACTAATGAAATGTTTTACAGAGCATGTTAGTTATTGATATCCAGTTTATACCTGTTTTTACTTATTTTCCATAAACGAGTTATGATTTCTGTTCCTATAATAGTTTATTATAAACTGTTTTGATTATTATTCATGTAGTGGTACTGCTGAGCGATTGATCACTCACTCTTGCAAAACATTTTGTATATCTTTTATTGCAGATGCCTAATAGATCTTTCTGTCTTAGAAAGGGCCAGAGTCCAGTTCCTCCTGTATCGAGCTCCTCTAAATGTGTTGTGTCAGACCAGGTGTGGTCAGTGAGTTGCTGTAGAAAGTTAGTTATGTCAGGTTGTTTTCAATAAGTTGGTTTGTAATAGGTATGTAACCTAAATTATACTTGAACCTGGAATAGATCTTGTGAAGGGGTTGTTTATATTGAAATAAAAGTGAGTTGATTGTATTATATTTGCAGTTTGATATTATTAGTGACGTCAACTCCTGACCCCGGGGTTGAGGTCATCACAATTTGAAAGTCCTATAATTTTATAAAATTAAAAAAAGTGATTTTTGTGGGGGGTTTTAACACTCAATGGGGCCCGGAAAAGTCAATTTTCGCGAAATAAGAAAATTTATAAAATATCTAGATGTTCAGAATAATGTGATGGTACAAGCCGTTCTAAGAAAAATAAGGCCAATAAATTTATTTGAAATATCAACTATTAAAGCATAGTTCGGGTCGTATAACTTTTGTTACGAAGGCTTAAAATACGAAAAAATATCCGATAAATACCCATAAATATCTTGACGATACTAAATATACGTAGCACATAGCAGTTAGGGTTTTATAACTAATTACACATAAATGACATAATAAAACATATAATTAATCTTTATTACGATATAATGCATGCTTAATTTCCTAGTTGTTACAAACTCCATGTCGCATCACAATTTCTTTGAGATATAAGTGCGCTAACTTGTCAAGCGAAAATCTTTCGTTGATTGGGAGAAAATGTGATGACTTCATTAATCTGTCTATAATAACCCATATTGCATCATGATTTGCCCTAGTTCTTGGAAGTCCTACTACGAAATCCATCGCCAAATGTTCCCATTTCCATTTCGGAATATCCCGTGGCTGTAATAATCTGCTTGGACGTTGATGCTCTGCTTCGACTCATTGGCATGTATAACATTTACTTACCCATTCTGCTATTTCTTTCTTCATGTCTGGCCACCAAAAGTTTTCTTTCGGATCTCGATACATCTTTGTGCTCCATGGATGAATGGAATATCTTGAGTTATGAGCGTCTCGTTAGATTTCTTCTTTCGATTCTAGTACATTAGGTACCTAGATTCTCGAGGAAAATCGTAGAATTCCCTTATCATCTTTCTGACTTGTAATTTCTTCTCCTGTTAAGCTGTCATTTTCATGGCTCATTATTTCATCTTGACATCTTCAGATCTTTTCCAACAGCTCTGGCTGAAATGTCATTGCATAATTCATTTCAGTGGATTCTTCTGGGATACTAACCTCAATCTCTAATTTCTCAAATTCTTCGACCAATTCTTGTGAAGAAGTTAACATATTCAATCTTTCTTTTCTTCTTAGCGCATCTGCTATAATGTTTGCTTTTCCTGGATGATAGTTGATTGATACATCATAGTCCTTGATTAATTCTAGCCATCGTCGCTGTCTCATGTTGAGTTCCTTCTGCGTAAAAATATACTTCAGACTTTGGTGATCAGTATAAATTTCAGACTTCTCACCGTAAAGATAATATCTCCAAAGTTTTAGTGCGAACACAATTGCAGCTAATTCCAGGTCATGCGTCGGATATTTCTGTTGATGAGGTTTTAATTATCTAGAAGCGTATGCGATCACATTACCATGTTGCATCAATACGCATCCAGGTCCTCGGTAGGAGGCGTTGCTGTAAATAACAAAATCTCTTTGACCGTCCGGTAGCACTAATACAGGTACAGTCACCAATCGGTTCTTTAATTCTTGAAAACTTTCCTCACATATCTCATCTCATAAGAAATTTTCATTTTTTTTGCGTCAATTTAGTTAATGGCGTAGCTATCTTTGCAAAATCCTTAACGAATTTTCTGTAATAACCGGCCAATCCCAAGAAACTTCTGACTTCTATCGGTGTCTTTGGTCTTTCCCAGTTCAAAACAGCTTCAATCTTTGCTGGATCGACTTTAATTCTTTCAATACTAATTATATAGCCTAGAAATTATACTTCTCTTAACCAAAACTCGCATTTTGAAAATTTCACGAAAAGCTGTTCTCTTCTTAAGATTTCTAAAGCGATTCTGAGATGCTCGGCATGTTCTTCCTCGGTCTTTGAATAAATCAAGATGTCATCAATTAATATAATTACAAATTTGTCCAAGTATTTCTTGAAAACTCTATTCATCAAATCCATGAATGCTGCTGGTGTATTGGTCAAACTGAATGCCATTACGAGGAACTCATAGTGTCCATATATGGTATGAAAAACAGTTTTGGGAATATCTTCGGTTTTAGTATTCTATTAATGATAACCCGACCTCAAATCAATCTTAAAAAACCATGCTTCTCCTTTCAGTTGATCAAATAAATCATCAATCCTTGGTAAATGATACTTATTCTTGATAGTTAACTTATTCAACTCACGATAATCGATACATAATCGTATGTTACCATCCTTCTTCTTAACAAACACTACCGGTGCACCCCATGGTGATACACTAGGTCTTATAATTCCTCGGTCCAAAAGATCTTGTAATTGCGTAGCCAGCTCATTCATTTCAACTAGTGTCATTCGATATGGAGCTTTCGAAACTGGTTCCGTGTTTGGCGCCAAATTAATAGTAAACTCAATTTCTCGATCCGGCGGTAATCTTGGGGGTTCATCTGGAAAGACATCAGGAAATTCACACACAATGGAAATGTCTTCAATTCTTGGACTTTCCATTTCAGTATCCAATACATAGGCTAAATAAGTTTTACATCCTTCGCGTAGCAATCGTTTAGTCTGCATCATCGTCAGGAACCTCTTCCTCTGTTTCTCACCTCTAAATATTACTGTTGCATTATCCGCAGTTTGCAATTTCACTTTCTTATTTGCACAATCGATTTGAGCATTATGAACGACAAACCAATCCATTCCTAAAATAACATCAAATTATTCTAACTTGAAAGGTATCAAGTTAACAGAGAAGTGACGTCCCGTTTTTTTGATATCACACTCTGGACATCCCCGATCTACGGGAACTTGGTCGTCATTCGCTAATTTTATAATTAACGTCTCACCCAACCGTTGAATTTCATAGCATATCTTATCAATAAATTCTTCGGAAATAAAAGATTTTGTTGCTCCAGAATCAATCAATACTTTTGCGTCTATGGAGTTCACAGAAAGCTTACCTGCAACCACACTTGGATTCTGCACAGCTTCCTTCATTGTCATATTAAAAGTCATTGCCTTAGGTTGATTCTTCTGCGGTGGTGGAGGTAATGCCAATATTCTCGGAACACTGGCTGCCATCGCTGGTCTTCTACAATCCCGGGCAACATGCCCTTTATTCCCGCACTGGAAATATGTAACATCTATCTTCCCTGTTGGGCACTCATTGGAGTAGTGCCCTTTCTGTTTACACCTGAAGCATGTCATATTTTCCTTGTTACAGACGCCCGCATGCTTCTGACCACATGTCTTACAATATGGCAGTGGCAGTCTGGTAATTCTTTGCTGATTTGGAGCTGGGAAATGATTACCCGTCCTCTGATTACCTTGCTCCGACCTTTTGAAATTTTTATTTGTCCGGGCTTGAAATCTCGGATTTTTGTTGAAACGGTTGTAAATACTTCCTTGTCCTTTTTCTTTCTGGGAAAATTCACTTTCTCCTTCAATAATCATGGCCTTTTGAACCACGACCGTATATGTTGTCAGCTCAAATACTGTCACTCTACCGTGAATCCATGGTTTCAGTCCTTGCTGGAATCTCTTGGCCCGTTTTTCTTCAGTGTCTACTTGTTCTGGAACAAACCTAGCCAACTCAGTAAACTTGGCTTCATATTCAGTCACCGACATATTTCCCTGTTTCAATTCCAAGAACTTGATTTCCATTTGATTCTTCATATATTGGGGAAAATACTTTTTCAGAAACAGCTCAGTGAACCTATCCCAAGTTACGATACCATCACCTTCTAAAGCCTTTTTGGATTCCCACTAGTAGTTAGCTTCTCCCTTCAAAAAATAACTAGAGAAGTTAGTCTTCTGGTCCAATTCCACTTTCACTAGTATGAACGTTTTTCTATCTCTTTCAATTACGCTTTAGCCTTAGTAGGATCTGTTGAGCCCTCAAATTCTGGAGGCTTTACTGATTGAAACTGTTTAAAATTAACGGCAGGCACAACTGGTGGTACTTGTGGT
The DNA here is from genome assembly GCF_009905375.1 of Apium graveolens. Lineage (NCBI taxonomy): Eukaryota > Viridiplantae > Streptophyta > Magnoliopsida > Apiales > Apiaceae > Apium > Apium graveolens. The sequence goes on from NC_133657.1 coordinate 64,505,270, forward strand.
TTAAGACAAGGTGGTTGCTGTAACATCTGCTGTTGAAACTATTGTTATTGCTGCTGCATCATTACCATTTGTTATTGTATTAGATGGAACATTTGATCCATATGGTGGTTATTGTTTTGTCCCTTAGTGTTATCATAAGAAGTCTCAGTTCTGGACTTTCTTTTTGGTGTCATTGTTCTGATAATAAAATAAACAGTTCTTTTAATAATTTGTTAAATAGTTGAGAGTAGATAAATAAATAATTTAGCTTGTATTAAAACAAGAAATTCAAGCAATTTAAAATTTTAAACAAATTGTTTGAAATAATTTAACATTTTAAATAAATAGTCTGAACAATATCATTTTAAACCTTTCATTTATCTTTTCAGAATTAAACAGAATTTAAAAATAGTAAAGTAAATGTAAATGCTGTAAAGACTGAAAATTAAATAAATAAAAGAAAAGAGGTTGAAAAAGGTTTATTTTATGAAACTACACTAGCATCAGATGTTAATGCTTGATACAAAAGGGTCTGTCTCAACTGCTGCTCATATACATCAAAACTATGAACTACATATATCTAGTCTCGCTATAACTATAACTGCCTCTATGTACATATATCACATATAATACACAAAATCCCTGCCTAACTGTCCAGCCTCGGAAACCTAGTGGAATACGGTCCATCTCCTGCCGAAGGGTCTCTAGAACAGACTGGATAAGTCGGATAGCCCTGTGAAACTCTGCATATGAATGCCTACCCTCATGAAGTAACTCATCCAACTCGCGAGTGGCTGCATGGTATGTTCGTTGAAGTCTCTCCCTCAGAAGGTAGTCAGGCTGGAGTGCTGCCAATGGTCCTCTCTCTATCTCTATCTCTCCTCAAATAGTCCCAATATCTCGCGGCACTGGGATCTCCCGTACTGCATCTCATCTTGCATACTGCTATACTCATGATATGGTACTGTATGGGGCTCTCTGACCTCCCAGCAACAACTTTTAGCATACCCAACTGCAGACCTGTATCATGATTTCATATACCCTCAACAGGTGCAAACTGGAAAACCTCTAGGGCAAGGGCATATACAGGTAATGGAACTGGTGCTACTACATGCTGGAACTCTGGCTCGACCTCTAGTAGAAACTGATACTGAGGAGGTAATGGTAGTGGTAGCAAAGGCTCAAAGAACTCTATAGGATCAAACAGCTCCACTAGGTCTAGCAACTGCTCTGGAGGTGGAAAAACTGCTCTGGTGGTAATGGCTCGGGTGGTAATTACATCGAAGGCTCTACAAATACTGGGGGTACTACTGGTGCGGACGGTCCCACAGCTGACCTCTCTCGACGTCTCCTCTCTGATGATGTCTCCATCTAATAATATAACCAAAACACAAGAAAAGAAAAGGTCAACTTAATATTCCTAGAACTATAACTTCCTAATCTTAGAAGCTAACCAAACCCTAACAATCCTATTCCTATCTTATGTGATCTTCCTATCTTATGTGATCTTCCTATCTTATTTTAATCCTAATGTTCTTGTTTCAGGGACCAAAATCTACAGCTCTGATGCCAAACCGTAACACCCTCCAAATCCGGGGTCTAGATCTGGGAGTTACTTTCCAAATTCCAACATGATACAAACCTGTTTAATAATTATTCAAACATATATCCAACCCCTTTATATTCTATCCATGATCTTTAAGGTTAAAGTGTGAAAACAAGAACAAAACACTATATTTATTACAAACCCAAATTCAAAGTCTCACAAAGTTCTCTTTATTCAACCAACTATCTAAACATATTTTAAACTAAATTCATTTTATTCAATTACATACTACATCTATCTACACTACACCTGCTCAGGAAGCTCAAAGCTCTTTTCTTTTATTGGGATTAGCACCCTTGGTGCCAGAGGATCCCGCTTCTTGACTCGCTTCTTTACCACTCGGGTACGAATAGGTTTCATTATTTGCCTTAACTGAAAAACAAAGTGTACAACAACAAAAAGGGGTGAACCATAATTGCTCTGCATGTCCACAATATATGTACAGTATCAAAAAAAAGTTAATTGAACCGGTAGTCTGATTGTATGTGTAACTATGTATCTCCGCAAAGGATAGTGAAGGCCGTTATCGGTGATTATCAATAAACTAGACTGGACACAAGCTCAATATTTACACCTATATCATGTTGATCAGTCAAGCTATAGTGCAGATCTATACCTACCTGTATAGATCCGTTCGGGTACCCAGGCTTTATAGCCCAAAACACGGATCCGGTCAATTCCCGACCCGTAGCATCCAGTTTATACATGGTCCTTATCATCACCATCCAGTCCATAGGTGAGCATCCGGAACAATCGGTATTCTTTGATGTATCCCAATATCAAATATATTAGGATATATATATATAATGTATAATTTATTGGAATATGAATAAAGTATTTAATATATCAAGAGAAATCAGGAATCTAAGTGAAAATATAATCAAAGGAACAGTAATTGTGTATCAGTGTTAGTGAACAGGAATGATCAATGTTTATCGAGTTGATAATTTGAGTAAAGTAAAGCGATTGACTATTCTGGATTTAGAATAGGGGAAAAACTTGCCTGATACACATTCTACCTCAGGTATATCACAGTTCCCTAACATTGGCTTGATCTGCCTTGCTGGATTCGTATATATCAAAGAAAGATACTCATTTAGTCGACTCATACCTTAATCGTATCTCAATCTGAATCCACGTAGCTCTTATCATCTACTCGTACGATTATAACTGACTTATATAATAGTTATCTATCAATTAAGACTCGATTGATTACATAAATCACATAGCACATAAGCCAGATAGTCACTCTAGGCTTAAAAATATTTTTAGAATTGAAATCGGATAAATATTCGCATTATCGAATAAAATCTGGCTCGTTTCCTAATTTTTTTTAGAATTTATTAGACTCGTATTTATAATTAATAGGGTCTATAAATAAATAAATATCAAAATCTAACTCGTTTTTGGAAGAAATTAAGATTTAAAACTATTTTTATTAAAAACAGATCATTTTTCTGAGTCTAAAAGCTTTCGCTTCGATTAAATCAGATAAACGGTTCAATTAGTAATCAATAAATAAGAATAAATCAATTTTTTATTTAAAATAATCAATTATTCAAAATAATTGAACCTTAAATATATTTTTAAATAATTATTTAGGAAAAATTAGAATTAAAAATGATTTTTTCATAATTTTTGGAATTAAAATAAATTAATCAAAATAAATTGATTAATTATCAAAATAAATAATCAATTTAAATATATAATAAATAATAATTAAAGAATTAAACAAATAAATAAATAGGTAATTTTAAATTTTGAAAAATATTTCAGATTTATTTATAAAATAAATTGATTAATTAATTAAAACCAGTTAATCAATTTATTTAAATAAAAAAACTAATTTTTAGAATTTATAAAAATAAAAATAAAAATAAAAATAAAATCTTAGAAACAGTTGTCAAAAAATGGGATTGGGTCAGAATGGATCGAAACCAGGTTGAAATGCGGGTTGAAAACGGGTCGGGAAGAACAACTGGGTCACCAAGAACTTGCCGGAAATTTTCCAGATTCCGGTGACCGGTCGTACTTCCGGCGACTCTTTTTGAGGCCAAAAACAACACCATTCGGTGTTTTTTTCACAGGGTTTCAATTCTAAATAACTACAACAATCTAACTCCGTCCAAAGTTAACCAAAATCATCCCGTAATTTGCAACTCCGACAAAATCGAACCAAAAACTGGCTGTTATGGATAAAAAACTAAGGTTATTATTTGCTGTATTTATTTCTAAGGTTCGGGAGCTCAAAGCCTTTAATGGCTGATCTCGTGTTTCGTAGCTTAACTCTGCCTTTACGAGATGCCTACGTATCTCTGTGAATTAGAGAATCAAGCCAAAAAACGTAGTTCTGATTTGTGGGGTGAGGCTCCTTATATAGATGTTGGGAGTCCTTGAATTGAACTTGGGTTAGGAGACTTGGTGGGCAAGTCTCTGAATTAGAAGGGACTTTGGAGTCCTATATAGTAGAAAACTGATTCCTTATCCTTCTAGGTCCCTTAGAGGCTAATCTGCAAGGATTTATGTCCTTATTGGGACTCTTCTCAGTAGCTGATTTTTCCCTTATTAATTAATTATGAAATTAATTAATATTCAGGGTTTTTGGGCCTTCTTTGTTCCATCAGGCCTGATCTGGTCCATCAGGTCTGATCAATGTATAACCTTTTTGGTCTGAATGTCATACATCTTCTTATTGGGCCTGGCAGCCCAAATCATGTATAATTACTGTAATATTTAATTACATAATCAGGATTTATTTATCCCTATCATTTTCCCCCCAACTTTTGGGAAACCGTATAAGATTTCGCAAAAGTTAAGTTCGTTCATTCCCTTCCAGGGTATCGTTTTGCGTAAAGTGTGGAGCGACCTACACGCTTACAACGATTTGCCTTGTACGTGGCTTCAGGGTCGTTTAAAAACTTCCCCTTCTATTTTCTTACCTTCTCCCTATTTTTAGGAATTTTCTGGTATTTTTCAGGAATTTTCCACTTTTTCCGAGATTTTTTTCACATTTTCTGCAATCTTTCACAGATATTCAAATTTTCAGCCCTTTTTCGACCAGGATCCTAGTCGAAATTTCGACCTGAATCCTAGTCGAATTTTGGGTCAGCTTTCTAATCCTGGTCGAAGGACTTCGACTAGGATCCACTACCTGGCTTTCGACCAGGATCCTAGTCAAACCTTCGACCTGAATTTTGGTCAAAAACTAGTGTCTTTCTGTGCTTCCTGGTCATTTGGTTTCGACTAGGATCCACGAACTGGATTTCGACCAGGATCCTAGTCGAACCTTCGACTTGGATCTTAGTCGAGACTTCTATTCTTATTTGCTTCATGGTCGTTAGATTTCGACTAGGATTCACGACCTGGGTTTCGATCAGGATCCCAGTCGATTCTTCGACCTGGATTTGAGTCTAGGTTTCTGCACCCATTCTTGAAAAATATTGTGCTTGATTCAGGAATTCGACCTCAATCTTGGTCTGACTTTCGACCTCAATCTTGGTCTATCATACCCGTAATTTTTGGGTGTCTGTTCGAAAGAATTCGAGCAGAATTCATGACTTGAAATTCGACCTCAATCCTGGTCTATTATACCCATAATTTTCGGGTGTTTGTTCGAAAGAATTCGAGCAGAATTCACAACCTAGAATTCGCCCTCAATCCTGGTCTCATTGGGCTTCATTCTTATCCAATTTTGGATTGGGCCTTGTTTGGGCCTTATCTTTTTTAGGGCTTTGATTTGGGCCTTCTATTTTTCCAAATCCTAATTGGATTGGGCCTTCTATTTTCCAAATCTTAATTGGATTTGGGCCTTCTATTTTCCAAATCTTAATTGAATTTGGGCCTCTTATTAATCTGGGCTTAATATATAAAAAACCTTCTTTAGAATTCTCTAGAATTATCGGAAATTTCTTTGGAATTCCTTGGAATATTCTGGAATGTTCCATTTCTGGGCTTTTTTCTTTGGGCCTTTATCCTTACTGGGCTTTTTGTCCCTTCAACTTCACTTTTTCTCCTATATAAAGGAGTAAGTAGAGTCTACTGCTCCTCACTTTCTCATTTCTAAATTCTTCTTCTTTCATCTTCTGTTAAGAATCTCAGAGCAATAACAGTAAGTCGGAGTATCTTAAGCCCCAAAGCCTTTTTTAGGAGCATTACTTTAGGTAAGACTTCTCCCTTTACTTTTTGTGCTTGTTTTTGCATAGTTTGCGTTTTAAAATTGTCTCCTTATGTGCCCTTTTTTTTCTTTTTTTTTTCAGATGGCTGATAAGAAAATGACCCGTTTGGCCAAGATGAATGTGGCCAGAAAGCACAATTAATTCCCCATTCGGTCAAGGTACACTTCCTTGATTGATATGATCAACACCCGAGGGGACGAGTATCCGTCAGATGCACATCTAGACGCGCACAACCATATCAGCGCCTTGCGGGATCCAAAGGAGCTGGACAAGTTGAGCGGTTGTTTCAGAATCAAGGATCCTTTCAAGCTAGTTCTTGCAGGTCCGGCCGATAGGGCCTGTCAGTGGAGGAAAGACGTACTATGCGTCTACAGGGATACTTTAAGGGCAGGTATTAGACTCCCCTTTCACCCATTCATCCCTATTTTGCTAGTTGATGTGGGCATCAGCCCTTGCCAACTACCTCCTAACTCTTGGAGGTTGATTTTGTGCTATCTGTCGTAATGCGCCAAGCACAATGTCTCTACCTCTATTGCTGTTTTTAGAAAGATTTTCCAGTTCAAGAACAGTCCTGACAAGAATCCGGGGTGGGTTTCTTTAAACCAGCGCCCAACCGTTCCCCATATAGTGAACGGGAAGTCCATCCCTGACAACAACTTGGGGTGGAAGAAAGGTTTTATGTTCGTTGTTTGGGAGGGTGGCGATTGGGGCACCCTATTTCCCTCGTCTTTTGGGCTAGCCGTAGATGGGTACCCAAACGATATAATTTTGTCTGAGGAGGAGACAGGAGCTTTCAACCTCCTTACGCAAGATAATGGGACTTCCCATTCTTGGGATCTTATCAGGGAGACCATTCTTGTAGAATGCGGCCTTTCTCCCGTCCCTAAAAAGAGTACGTGTCCTTCATTATCTAGTTATTTTCGTTCCTTCTATCTTCCATTTTGCTAACTTCTCAACTTACTTATCTTATTTGTTGCAGTGGCTGAGAAAATTGAGGAGGCTACAAAGCCTAAAGACCTGGAAACGACTAGGATGAAGCGTGCTGGAAAAGTCTTTAAAGATCCGCGCCTTGGGGATCGTTTCCTGGAGTTCTTACTCCAGGAAAATGAACCGGGCGAAGAAGGCCCCATCCAAGTTTTACGTACCAAGCCAAAACCAGGGGTTTACTTCCAACCAGCTTGGGGAATCTGGGGCAAGTATTCGATTATTGGCAGCACAACGCTTGCCAAGGAATGGTCTATGCATTCCATTTCCCCGATTGACTATCAAGACTTTGTCCTTCAACAGGACTTAGAGGCTAACGAGCTTTTCGGAGCTCAGGCTTTGGCGACGGTGCGTCTTTTTCCTTTGCCATTCGTAATTTTTTGCCTTTTTATTTTTTTCATTTCATACCTTTGCTGTGTATCTTGTAGGCGAACGCCCATTTTCAAGGGGCGATTCATTAAGCCAAGGCTTGGAAAGTTGGCCTCGAGGATGCGAAAAAAAGCTGAAGGAGGCCAACCAAAGAATAGAGGCCCTTGAAGCCCAACTTGCCTCATCTACTTCTGACTTGGAAACGGCCCGGGCCGAAAATGTTATCCCCAAGGCTCAAAAGGATAAAGCCTTTGACGGTTGGATGGACAGTCAGGAGTTCAAGGATTTAATGGTGGAGCACGATGCCCTCCTTCATCCAGTCAGCTATAAGGAAGGCTGGGACGCCGCTGTGGAGGCCATTCAGGATGAATTTCCAGAAGTCCTCGAACAGTCCTCCTTCCCTTGCCCTGTGCGAGTTCCAGCACTTGGGGGCGTTACAGATAAGCTTGCTGATTTGATCAAGGACGGCCCATCGAGGAGTCAAGGCCAAGGCCAAAAGAGGAAGGAGCTTGAGTCCAGCTCTGAAGAGGAGGAATCGTCTTCTGAGGAGGAGCCTGAGCCTGTTGTAAAGAAGTTCAGGGTAGAAGAGCCTCCAAAGATAGCGTCTCCTAAACCAGCGTCTCCTGCAGCATCCAAAGCGTCTGAAGATAGTTCCGAGGGAACTTCTGCGGAGACTTCCGAGGGGACTTCCGAGGGACCGAATGAAGAGACATCCGAGGAGACTTCGGATAGTGGTTCCGAAGAATCCCAGCCTTCCAAGGCCTAAGTTTTTATGTATTTCTTCTTTCTTAATATTGAACTTTGTAATTGACTTTTATTGTTTTCAGTAGTATTTTGCCCAAGTATCGTCGTATTTTTCTTTCGATTTTTCAAACTGAAGTTTATAACTCGGTTTTATCCATCACAATGCATCAATCTAATAAGCTGAGATTAAGTCGAAGGCTTTATATTATAACTTATTATTATTGATACCTTACATGAAATGGGTTCAACCCTGATAATATATAAACATAGCTTCTATATAGAAAAATCCTAAGCAAGCAAAGCTTCAGGGTGCTTTTAAACCTACCTGTCAAACTAACAAGTGAGAATCGTACTTTAACTGTTCTACACATAGTAAACCTTCAGGTTTTGGGCATGCCAAGTTCTCGGGACTTCAAAACCATCCATAGTCTCCAGCTTATAGGTTCATGTACCCTGAACGCTCTTGACTTTGTACGGCCCTTCCCAATTTGGGGCAAGTTTCCCTTTCTGTCCTACACCAGAAGCTTCCACTTTCCTCAAGACTGTCACCTTATTTAAAGAACCTTTCTTTAACCTTTAGGTTGTAGTAGAACGAAGCTTTTTTCTGATATTCCACTATCTTCGCATGTGCTTCATCTCGTACTTCGTCAATTAGATCCAGGGCTAACCTTTGCCCTTTTCATTTTCCTCAATATTGAAAGCTTGAATCCTTGGGGAGGAATGTGAGATCTCTACAGGAAAAACTGCTTCTGCACCATATGCTAACATGAAGGGAGTTGCTCCAGTCGTGACTCTACAGGTAGTCCTATAGGCCCATAGTATGAGGAGTATTTCATCCACCCAGTTATTCCTTGACTTCTCGATCCTCTTCTTTAGTCCATCCATGATTATTCGATTTACCACTTCCGCTTGCCCATTGGCTTGCGGGTGAGCCACGAATGTGAATCATAACTCAATTTCATTTTCCTCACAATATTTCTTGAATTCCTCGTTGTTGAACTGTGTTCCATTGTCAGTGACTAGGATGCGGGGAATTCCATACCGGCACATAATACTTTCCCACATGAATTGTGCAACCTGCTTAGTTGTGATTTTGGCCAAGGGTTTGGCTTTAATCCACTTGGTGAAATAATCAATGGCTACAATCAGAAACTTCCTTTGTGTCGTGGCCATGGGGAAGGGCCCTAGTATATCCATTCCCCACATAGCAAAGGGGGAGGTCAGCATCTCGGGGGGTTGTCTAACAACTGGTGCGTACTTCAGACATCGGTCACATTTTTTCACATATTCTTTGGCATCAGCCATCATTTCTGGCCAATAGAAGCCTAAACAGGTTCTCTTATGAGCCAAGGCCCTGCCCCCCAAGTGTTGCCCACATATGCCTTCATGTACTTCTTCAAGAGCCAAGCGAGCCTCATCGGGCCTAAGACATCTTAAGTAGGGAACCACGAAAGACCTTTTATACAGAATTCCATCTATCAAAGAGTATCTCAGTGCTCGAACAGCCAATTTTCGTGCCTCAGTAGCATCGTTTGGTAACCAACCGATTTGAATGTGAGCCTTAATGAGATCAATCCATGATGTCCCCAGGCCTATAGGAGCCACAAGTTTAACATCAATGCTCCGTGTTTTCAAAACGCGATAGTATACACTTCCAGAACTTTCTTCTATCTCAGATGAAGCAAATTTAGACAACGCATCTGCCTTGGCATTTTCCTCCCTTGGAATGTGCTCAACATGGCATTCATCAAATTGGGTCATCACGACCCTTACCAGGCGGACATACTTAGCCATCGTTTCATCCCTTACCTCAAACTCTCCCTTCACCTGGGATATGACCAACTTCGAGTCTCCACAGACTTTTAAGTTCTTGACTCTAAGTATCCCTGCTAATCCAAGACCAGCTATCAGAGCTTCATATTCTGCCTCATTGTTTGTGGTTGGGAAGTCTAACGTCATGGCATACTCAATTAAGAACCCATCAGGGCTTTGTAAAACCAAACCTGCTCCACTTGAATTTGTTTTTGATGCTCCATCAAAATAGAGAACCCAATATTCTTTCTCCTTATCAACCTTCTCATTATCCACCTTATCAACTTCCTTGTCTTGAGGTATAATATCTTCCTTCCCCCCGACTTCTTGGTTGGGTATGGTACATTCCACCACGAAGTCAGCTAATTCCTGGGCTTTTATTGCCGTCCGTGGCTTGTACTTAATATCGAACTCTCCCAGCTCTATTGCCCACTTGATCAACCTTCCGCTAGCCTTGGGACTATGAATGATATTTCTCAGGGGCTGATTTGTTAGCACCTCAATTTGATGAGCCTGAAAGTAAGGATGTAACTTTCTTCAAGCCATTACCAAGGCTAGAGCAAATTTCTCAATAGTTGAATAATTCAACTCAGCACCATGCAAAATTTTGCTGACATAGTATACGGGTTTCTGGATTTTCAGTTCCTCTTTAACCAATACAGCGCTCAAGGCACTCTCTGAAATAGCTAAGTACAAGAATAAAACTTCATTCAAAGCTGGCTTTTCCAACAACGGGGCTTGGACCATATATTTCTTTAATTCTTCGAAATCCTTCTGGTTTCCTCACTCCATACAAAGTCCTTAATGTTTTTTAGTGACTTGAAGAATGATAGGCACTTATCTCCTGACTTGGAGATGAATCGTCCCAGCGCAGCAATCCTTCTTGTGAGCTTCTGAACATCCTTGATAGTTTTTGGTGGTTCCATGTCCAGGATTGCCTTTATTTTATCGGGGTTAGCCTCGATCCCTCTCTTGGAGACCATCAATCCCAAAAAAATTTCAGACCCTACTCCGAAAGCGCACTTTGTAGGATTTAACATCATCTTGTGGTACCTCAGGACCTCAAAAGCTTTCGTCAAATGGGTTATATGGTCAGTCTTTACTAGACTCTTGACTAACATGTCATCGACATAAACTTCCATAGTCTTGCCAATAAGATTCTTAAAAATTTTATTTACCAACCTTTGATAGGTGGCTCCTGCATTCTTAAGGCCAAATGCCATAACTAGATAACAATAAACACCAAAGTCAGTGATGAATGATACCTTTGGAATGTCATCCTTGTGCATCTTGATCTGATTATATCCACTGAATCCATCCATGAAGCTCAGCATTTCATGCCCAGCAGTGGCATCTATCAAAGTATCGATCCTTGGTAACGGGAAACAGTCCTTAGGACAAGCATCATTTAGATCAGTAATGTTCACACACATCCTCCATTTTCCATTGGCCATCTTCACCATTACAGGGTTTTCTAACCACTCTGGAAATTGTATCTCCATAACGAAACCAGCCTCCAACAGCTTCTCCACTTCCTGTTTTATAGGTTCTTGCCTTTCTGGAGCAAAACTTCTTTTCTTTTATTTCACTGTCTTCCGATTTGGGTCCACATTCAGCTTGTGAGTAATCGATTCCGGGTCTATGCCTGGCATATCAGCTGCTGACCATGCAAATACGTCACTATTTTCTTGCAAAAAATTCACCAATTTCCCTCTAAGGGGCTCATCGAGCATTGTCCAATAAAAGTCACCTTCTCAGGATCTTCGGGGGCTAAAGGAATTGAAACCAAGTCTTCTGCTGGCTTTCCTCTTTTCTCATCATTCTCTCGGATATCCAGATCTTCAATAGGAAGAACCTGTACCCCAACTCCATCTGCCCTCAAAGAGGCAACATAACAGCTTCTAGCCATTTTTTGGTCTCCTCTCTCTTCTCCGATCCCATCCTGGGTTAGAAACTTCATAACTGAATGGTAGGAAGAAGGGACTGCTTTAAAGGCGTGTATCCCTGTTCTTTCCATAATAGCGTTGTAAGTCGAACTAGCCTTCACCACCACAAAGTCCAACATCTGAGTTGCTTGCCTTGGTTCCTGCCCTATGGTTGTTGGCAACTTGATTATCCCCTCTACGGGGCACTCCACTCCCGCAAACCCATATATTGGCATGTCGGTTAGGGTCAATTGGGAGTCATTATATCCCATTCTCAAAAAGGTGTCATGGAGCAAAATATCCACTGAAGTACCATTATCCACAAGGACCCTTCTCACTGGGTTGTTCCCTATTATCGGGGTTAAAACCAATGGGTCGTCATGGGGAAATTTCACACCCTCCAGATCAGAATCATCAAAAGACATTTTTACTCCTGTCCTGGCCCTCTTCGGGGCTTCCCCAATAATATGCATAACTTCTCGGGCATACGCTTTCCTCGAGTTCTTGGATAACCCAGCAGCAGTTGGTCCTCTAAATATTGTGTTTATCATAGGCCCTCGGGGTCGTGGTCCTCCGAAGATTGTATTTATCACAGGTCCCCTAGGCTGGGGATTCCGCCCTTGATCATCTTGGTCCCTCCTACGATCTTTAAAGTTCTTTCTTCCATTGTTATTGTTTTCCCCTCCGTCTCCAGTGTATTTATTCAATCTTCCTTCTCGAATGAGGAACTCAATTTCATCTTTCAGTTGTCTATACTCATCGGTGTCATGACCGACATCTTTGTGAAATCTGCAATACTTGCTCTTATCTAGCTTGGCAGGATCAGCCTTCAAGGGCTTAGGCCAACGAATATCTCGATCTTTCTCGATTTCCATCAAGATCTGGCTTCTAGGGGCATTCAGCTTAGCGTATTCACTAAACTTTTTCCCAGGTCCTCCCTTCTTGGGGGTTGAATCAGGGTTTTGCTCAATTCTAGGATACTTGTCCTTAGCGATATACTCCAGATCAGTTTTCCGCTTCTTGCCTCCAGTGGGATCATTACTCACTACGGTCTTCCTCATGCTTTCTTCCACCTTGATGTACTTCCCTGCCCTATCCTGGAGCTGCAACATGCTTTCAGGGGGGCGTTTGGCTAAGGACATCTTGAAAAACTCATCCCTAGTTCCTTGTTGCAGCGCTATCATGGCTACCTTATCATCAAGGTCTGGGACTTTTAAAGCCTCCTTTGTGAAACGATTCAGGTAATCTCTCAAGGATTCCTTTGTTCCCTGCACAATGCTCATAAGAGATGCTGAACTTTTCTCATGTACTCTCCCGCTGATGAATTTCTTAATAAAAGCCTGACTTAATTCTCTGAACGACCCAATAGAGTTCGGGGGCAGACGACTATACCACCTTTGAGCCATACCCGACAGGGTTTGAGGAAAGGCCCGACACTTAATAACATCATTCTTGGGCTGCAACAGCAGTGCATTAAAGAATGTTCTAACATGATTAGAGGGATCTCCCATGCCGTCATAAGCTTTTATAGTTGGCATCTTGAACTTCCTTGAGATATGGGCATTCATTATATCTTCAGTGAAGGGTGGAGTAGGATCATCAGGATCTCCAAAGGGAATAAGATTGCTTGGATCAGCCTTTGGGACAACAACTCTTCTCTGCACTGGACCATCTAGGTCTACGATAGGAGGAGGATTTCTCCCCCTAGGAGGTACTGGGGGTCTGGTGGTTTGGTGCACCTCCAAGTCGCGCCTCAGCCTTTGAATCTCAGCCTAGTGAGCCCTGATTCTTTCCTGCACTCCTTGGGGATTCGTCGCTTGGGTGCTTTGAGGGCGTTGGCTACCATCAACCATCGGCTCTTTGCCAGCACGTCTCCTTCTTGGGGCTACTTCATCATCCGAAGATTCGGAGTCTCTCTCAGTGTAAGGACTAGAAAATTCCTGATCCTCAGTGATAAGAGCCAAACCTCGTATGTATGGGGGCGAACGCCCTCGTGCTTCACTACGTCCAGCATGTCCACTTCCTCCAACCTCGGGGTAAAGGGGCATCCCATAAGGGGGGTTAGTAGTAACAACAGTTGAATATTCGTACCCGATGGGTCGAGAATTCACAGATGCATGTACTTGTTGAACTTGAGGATTCGTACCTTGAGTAGCCGAGGGAACCGTCCCTTGTGACTGAGGTTCAGTTCCCCTATCTGGGCTTCTCCTTGCGTGGATGCATAGGTTGAGTGAGGAGGTACCTCCACAGTTGAAGAAATCACTTGGGTTATCCCCGTTGGTGTTCCTCCTCCAAGGGCTCTAACTGTTCTCCATGTTTTCGCCATTGTTATTGTTGCGCTTTCCCACAGACGGCGCCAAATGTTATGGATAAAAAACTAAGGTTATTATTTGCTGTATTTATTGCTAAGGTTCGGGAGCTCAAGGACTTTATTGGCTGCTCTCGTGTTTCGTAGCTTAAATCTGCCTTTACGAGATGCCTACGTATCTCTGTGAATTAGAGAATCAAGCCAAAAAATGTAGTTCTAATTTGTGGGGTGAGGCCCCTTATATAGATGTTGGGAGTCCTTGAATTGGACTTGGGTTAGGAGACTTGGTAGGCAAGTCTCTGAATTAAAAGGGACTTTGGAGTCCTATATAGTAGGAAACTAATTCCTTATCCTTCTAGGTCCCTTAGAGGCTAATCTGCAAGGATTTATGTCCTTATTGGGACTCTTCTCAGTAGCTGATTTTTCCCTTATTAATTAATTACGAAATTAATTAATATTCAGGGTTTTTGGGCCTTCTTTGTTCCATCAGGCCTGATCTGGTCCATCAGGTCTGATCAATTTGTTAACCTTTTTGGTCTGAATGTCATACATCTTCTTATTGGGCCTGGCAGCCCAAATCATGTATAATTACTGTAATATTTAATTACATAATCAGGATTTATTTATCCCTATCACCGGCCAAACATCAATCTGGCTATTTCGTTCATGATACTTCACTTTCTATAGCTTAAATCAAAGCTTGTTAACCGTATAATCAAAGCCCTATGATCAAACTAACCTCGAATCGCTCAAACCCAAAAATGACTAAATCAAAAATTGCACATAAACCCTAATAATCGAATTCACATATACATGAATCGTTTGATGAAATTAATAGCATAAATCGACTTCAAATCATCATAAAAAGATATACCAATCATCAAATTGAGCTAATAACCCTAGAATAAAAAAGTTCTCATTCAAACATAAACCCTAGAAATTAAAATTTAAAATATACGAATTAAAACATGAAATTGATGTAAGAAACTGGTAGAACAGATTAAGAGCATCGATTTAACTACTTACATGATCAGATTTGGTGCTCAGAATCGATCAAAATCAAGGTTTGATTGTTCAACCCGAATTTGGAAACCCGACCCGAATGTTAGAGAATTTTTATATTTTTCAGAATTTTTATTGATTTAATTATAATTAATTAATAAAAATTAGGCTATTTATAGTAGTAAAAATAATACTTCTAATTAAAATTAAGGCCATACTTATAAATCTTAATAAAATTAATTTGCCCTTAATTAAGAATTTTTGAGTAATAATTTTTAAATTTTTAATATTAAATATATACAATATATATGCCAAAATTTCCCAAAAATTATGAATAATTCAAACATGCAAAGAAATGGAATATTTGACAGTCCCATGATTTTATAAAAATAAAAATATGATTTTTGTGGGGTTTTTAGTACCCAAAGGGGCCCGGAAAGTCATTTTCGCGAAACGATAAAATTCCTAAATTAACTGGATATTCAGAATATCGATATGGTATGTGCCATACTAGGAAAAACAAGGCCAATTATTTTATATGAAATATCAACTATTAAAATGAAGTTTGGGTCGTATAACTTTCAATATAAAAGCATTTAACTTATAATAAAATACCCGAAAAATACCTTGAACTATACGGAACACATACAACACATAACAGTTAAGATTTTACGACTAATCACATTTAACAATATAATAAAAAACACATAATATTCTCTTATTATGATATTAAACAATCATAATTTCCCAGTCGTTATAATTATTGCTCACTCTTGCTTATTTTAAATGTCACAAAACTAAAGATAACCAGCATGCCGGTGAAAGACTTAGTCGCCTTCAACCGCAAGGAGATATCCTTATAGCATTGTTTCAGAAAATCTAGAATATTTAGATAGGTATAAGATATTAGTAGTAACTATTGTAACTTCATGTAGAGGTTACGAATAATTTTTTAAGATCATGTAAAGTACATTTGAGTTGTAATAACATATGATACTTGTTGTACATCATTTCTAAGACTATAACTTGTGTGTGTGAGAGAGAGATTGGGGTTATGGGATATGGAATTATTGGAATATTGAGTTAATACAGGTTTATACATGATTGAAGGATTGCGTGACGACCCAGATTCCTGACCCTGGATTTGGGGGAGTTACAAAAATGGTATCAGAGTGATAAGTTATAGTGCCTAGAGACGAGAGTGTTAGGAGTTATGTCTAGATGTGATATTAGGGTTAGAGCTCATCTAGAGTTCATCTTTGGACTACCGGTTGCAGTACCAATGAATGGTATAGGATAAAAGTATATTCGAGGTATTAAACTAAGACCAATGGAATCACGGGAGATAATCAAAATGGAAGATGAGAATTTAGAATCTTACTTGATTTGGGAAATATTAGATATAAAACGCGAAGCTGAGTCTCCAGCGTATTTGAGGAACAGACGATACTACCAACACCATACGATGATTGGATAACACAAACCTTGTTACTCATAGCTGCTTAATAGGTTTCCCATGAGGGGGCATCGCTTGCGAGGACCAGGAAGTTTAATTATAATTACACAATTAAGGTCAATAAGTTACCTAAACTATTTGAAGCTATAATTCTACCTATGAAGATTCAAGCACCCTATGGACAACGAGTTCACTAGAAATAGTGTCTAATCTACCCTTGAGGATTTTATTCTCGTTAAGAAAGATTTGAGCATAATATAAGAACGTTATCGTAAGAGGAGCACACCACATGATACTATAAATGTTTGCTTAATATGTAAGGTTACGATGGTTTAGCTCAGAGATCAATAACTTCGAGAATTAATGGCATGCCTACAATTAAATTGCATATGATTACAACGAGCAGTGTTTCGATCTTATAACCTACTAAAAGGAAAGACCAATGAGTCTAGAGCTGAGTTCTTCGATAAAAATAATGTCAGAGACTATGTTAGATATAATTGATGATATCAGCAGAAACTATCAGAATTTCATATCAGGACTTATATCAGCATTTACTGAAGAGTGACATCATCAGTAATTATATCAGTACTTGATGATCTGCAGATGATATTATCAGGATTTGTCACTTCAGTAGATATTCAATATGGAAAAGGAAAGCGGTAATTCAAGGCGGTGAAGGACTTTATCTCATAAGCAATCATACATGGATAGGTTTCCTTATTATAATAGAATATGATTCCTTTTTTGATTGTATAGTTGTGCTCTATATAAAGCACAAATTAGGTTCATACTATATGCATTGCGAACATTGTTATATCATTCGCATAACCTAGAAGCTCTCAAGGATAATTGTTCATCCTTTCGAGACAGTACATTTGTAATCAATTTTTATCTGTTAATAAAAAAACTATTGATTCTATTGAAGCTTTTTCGAATTTATTGCATAAATTGTATTCACCCCCTACAGTTGATTACGGGCCTAACAATTGGTATTAGAGCTTGCTGTTAACATACAAAAAGTTTAAGATCTGAAAATCAATCTACAATGTCATACAAAGAAGAAGAACCACAGAATCCAAAACCACCAACCCCAGCCACATCACATATTAGCAGCAACATGAGTAGGTATAAAGCAATCAAGGTTCCAACCCTGAAGATACATGAATATCCAATCTGGAAAGTCAGGATGATCATATTTTTGGAAGCCACGGATCCTGAATATCTAAATATGTTTGATGATGGTCCTCATAAACCAATGAAGGTAGTTGTTTCTGTTGCAGGAGAACCAGAAAAGATAGTAGACAACCACAGAAAGGACTACACTCCTGAAGATCTTTCATCTATTATAAAGGATGCTAAGGTCAGGCACATCTTGCACATCAGTCTTGATAGTGTTATGTGTTATTCCCAGTGGACTAATAATGAGATTTACAAAAGGGGGGGGGTTGAATGTAAATCTTAAAACTTTTTCAAGTTTTGAGCAGTTTCTAAGGCTAAGTGTTTTAATGAACAAGTGTGTGTGAATTGCTTGAAGCTAATACAGACAGATATATATTCAGACATAAATATAAAGAACACAAAGAACTTAAAAACTTTTCTGGTGGATTTGTTGTTCCACCAGAGATGTGTTATTTTAGAAAATCTGTGATTCAAAGAATTAAATCACAGCTGCGTCCTAGTACAAACTAGATGATTTTCTCTTTGGATTTTTCTAAACAGCTCTGGAAAATTCACAACCTAATTACTAGTTGCTACTTGGTTTATATATATCACCAAGTTTACAAGTGAAGACAAAACTGTAAAATACAATTAAAAGATTCTTCACATGTTTCTTCTTCATTTCTCTATCCAATGCAATTTAGGTTTAACTGTGAATCTTTGAATACTTCCTAGTTTGCACCAGAATAGAAATGCTGCATTTTCTTGATTCCTCCTAGAGGCTGCCACATTCCAGTTTGTCTCTGTCAACCCATGTGCCTCTGTCAGCTTATGAATTGTCACTATCAACTGCTATTGAACTAAGCATCCGTTGAAGCTTTCATCCGTTGATGACTTTATTCGTTGAAGCTTTATCCATTGATGCATTAGCAGTTGAAGCTTTATCCTTTGAAGCACTCATCCGTTGATAGATGTTATCCATTGAAGCTTTAGAGACATTCGTTGAAGCTTTGTTTCTCATCCGTTGAAGGCCTTTAATATCAGTTGATACTACTTCACTTATACAAAATTACAAGGCATGAAATATTTACAATTGGCCCTCCTATTTGCATATCCACTAGTAGTCAACATGACTGATAATTTCCCACAACATCTAAGAATTACAACTTAAATACAGAGAATGAAATGTGCTACAATACTAAACTTATTTCTAAGTAAAGCTACTCCTTCAACGGATAGCCAAAATGGTCTTATCCGTTGAGGCTACAAACACTAGATTTCTACTTAAGTGTTTTGTTTAAACACTAGGGTACCAAATTCCTAGATTTGGAGTCCCTTTGAGATATCTGAAAATCCTTTTAATAGCCACTAAGTGAGACTCTTTAAGGTCAGCTTGAAATCTAGCACAGAGACATGTAGATAACATTATATCAGGTCTACTAGCAGTTAAATATAAAAGTGAGCCAACCATGCCTCTATAACTTATAATATCTACAGACTTTTCAGTCTTGTTTAATTCAAGCTTGGTGGCAGTGGCCATGGGAGTTTCTGCAGATGAACAATCCATTAAGTCAAATTTCTTTAAAAGGTCATAAATATATTTAGTTTTACTAATGAAAATTCCACCACTAACTTGTTTAACTTGTAAACCAAGAAAATAAGTTAGCTCTCCCATCATGCTCATTTCATATTTACTTTGCATTAACTCAGCAAACTTTTTACAAAGCTTATCATCTGTAGAACCAAATATAATATCATCTACATAAATTTGAACAAGTATTGTAGAGCCATTAACATTTCTAAAGAAAAGATTTTTGTCAATAGTACCTCTTGTGAAATAATTATCTAGCAGAAATTTTGACAAAGTCTCATACCAGGCTCTAGGTGCTTGCTTTAGTCCATAGAGTACTTTCAACAGATAATACACATAGTCTGGAAAATTTAGATTTTCAAATCCTGGAGGTTGGCTTACATAAACATCTTCCTCCAATTCTCCATTCAGAAATACACTCTTGACATCCATTTGATAGACCTTGAAATTGGCATGGGCTGCATAGGCTAGAAAGATTCTGATGGCTTCAAGTCTGGCAACTGGAGCAAATATTTCATCAAAATCTATTCCCTCTTGTTGAGAATAGCCTTTAGCAACCAATCTGGCTTTATTCCTTATGACAATGCCATTTTCATCCATCTTGTTTCTGAATATCCATTTTGTGTCAATAGAACTCTTGTTCTTTGGCTTGGGTACCAGCTTCCATACTTTGTTCCTTTCAAATCGGTTTAGCTCCTCTTGCATTGCTAAAATCCAATTTGGATCCAATAGAGCTTCTTCCACTCTCTTAGGTTCCTCTTGTGATAGAAAGCTATTATACAGACATTCATCTTGAGTAGCCCTTCTAGTTTGCACTTTAGATGCAGCATCACCAATGATCAGTTCAAAAGGATGATTCTTGGTCCATTTCCTTTGAGGTGGTAGATTAGCTCTAGATGAGGTTGCCTCAGTATTGTCATGATGTGAGATAGAATGTTGATTAGTTGAAACTCCCCCTGAGTTGCTGATCCTTTAAAAGGAATTGGGAGTTCTATCAACTGATGAAGTGAAATGATTATCCGTTGACAGACTGTGATCAACGGATGCTTCATTATGAACTTCAACGGATGATGCACTTTGTCTTTCAACGAATGCTGCATTACTTCTATCAACGGAAGCTGAATTATGACTTTCAATGGATGCAGCATTCTGTGCATTATCCAAAGGCAGATTTTGAATTCTTTTCGAGGTGCCTTCTCCATCATTCTCATCTTCACTATCATCACAATATATCTCAATGTTGTCAAATTTGAGTCCTTCATGATGTCCCTCATCTGTTAGTCCATCAATCTTTTTATCATCAAACACAACATGCACATATTCCATGACAATGTTGGTTCTTAGATTGTAGACCCTATATGATTTTCCAGCAGAATAACCAACAAATATTCCTTCATCAGCCTTTGCATCAAACTTCCCTTTATGATCAGGTTGATTCCTTAGAATGTATCATTTGCAACCAAAGACATACAGAAAGTTTAAAGTTGGTTTTCTTCTCTTGAACAATTGATAGGGACTCATGCCTTTTGCATGATTAATTAGAGAGATATTCTGAGTGTAACATGCACAGTTAACAGCCTCAGCCCAAAAGTATGTTGGGAGTTTTGACTCTTCAAGCATTGTTCTTGCAGCTTCAATTAGTGATCTGTTCTTCCTTTCCACCACACCATTTTGTTGTGGAGTCCTTGGAGCTGAGAATTCATGCATGATCCCATTTTCTTCACAGAACAACTTCATGGTTGTATTCTTGAACTCAGTTTCATTGTCACTCCTGATATTCCTTACTTTGAAATCTGGATGATTGTTGACTTGCTTGATATGATTGATAATGATTTCACTAGCTTCATCCTTTGATCCAAGGAAATAAGCCCAAGAAAACTTTGAGAAATCATCTACAATCACTAGGCAATATCCTTTCCTTGAAATTGACAATACATTGACTGGTCCAAAAAGATCCATGTGTAGCAGTTGTAATGGTTCATCAATTGCTGATTCAAGCTTCTTACTGAATGATGCTTTCTTTTGCTTTCCTTTCTGACAAGCATCACACAGTCCATCCCTTGTGAATTCCACTAGAGGGATTCCTCTAACTAAGTCCTTTTTGACTAGATCATTCATTGTCTTAAAATTCAAATGGGACAGCTTCTTGTGTCATAGCCAACTTTCATCTGGACTTGCTTTGCTGAGAAGACAAGTAATTGATTCTGAATCTATAGAGTTAAAGTCAGCTAAGTACACATTCCCTTTTCTAACTCCTGCTAGAACCACTTTGTTGTCCTTCTTACTTGTGACAACACAGGCTTCAGAATTGAAGGAAACAGTATTCCCTCTGTCACATAGTTGACTAATGCTCAATAGATTGTGTTTGAGACCATCAACTAATGCAACTTCATCAATGATGACATTTTCTTTTGAAACAAAGCCATATCCCATAGTGAACCCTTTGCTGTCATCTCCAAAGGTTATGCTAGGGCCAGCTCTCTCCTTGAACTCTGTGAGCAGGGTGAAATCTCCTGTCATATGTCTTGAACAACCATTGTCCAAGTACCATAGATTCCTTCTTTTTCCCTGCACACAACAAAATCAATCAAGTTGATTTTGGTACCCAAGTTTCCTTGGGTCCAGCTTTGTTAGTCTTTTTCCTAGACTTCATTCCTCCTGCATCTTTTGACTTAGGTAACTTTGGGTCAACCTTGGTCTCAGATATAGTTGGTTGAGGTGTAGGGTTAGTCACATAATCATTTAGCACATTTGGTTGAATTTGATAAGGCATAGATTGTGCAAACACATTATTCCACATAGGCATGTTGTATGGCATCTGAGGCATACTGAATGCAGTAAAATAAGGATTATTAACATATGGCATGTTTGCAAAATGTGCATGAGGATTCTGATGAGACATAACAGGCATAGCATGCAGAGGTGACATAGACATGTTAGGCATGGAGGGAGTTAAAGGCATGAGAGCATTCTTAACAGATTTGCAGTTATCAGATAGATGATTAACACTTTTACAATGCACACAGCTTTTTCTAGGAGCATACTTATCAGGTGTGTAATTGTTGTGTTTGTTAATCCCTACCTTCCCATTTCTATTAGATTTTCTTTTAGTTTCCTTTTTAACCTCAACCAATTTAAGCCTATTTTTCAACTGATCTAAAGTCATGTGTCCTATATTCACCTTACTGGCATCTTTGGATGTGCTAGCTCCTTCTTTGACAAAGTTCTTGAAAGTTGAACCAACCTTCTTATTGAGATTTTTCTTTTTAGAATCACTTGCCGGTTTTAATTGATGAGCCTTCAACGGATGCTCTTTTTCTTCCTTCAACGGATAACTTTCATCATCCGTTGATTCCACATCCGTTGACAATCCATCAATTAATTCTAACTCCTTTTTGTTTTTCTTCCAGGCATTCTCACAGAATGATTTAATTCCCTGAACCTTGACAATCTGAGCACTAACATCCCTAGATGTTTTCCAGGCCTTGATTACCTCTTGCTCACTTTCTAACTGTTTAGAAAGAATTTCTACTTTTTTAACAGCTTCTTCTAGTTCACTCTCAACAGCCAAGCATTTAATTTTAATTTTTTCAAGCTCAATTACCTGATTCTCTAACACAGCATTCCTATCACTTAAAAACAAATTATTCTCTTTGATTCTTGTGTTTTCTTTAGCTAGTGATTTAAGGGAAACACGCAAATGATATAATTCATTGGACATATCATTTATGGCTTCATTGCATTCAATCTTAGAAAGCTGAGAGAGATCAGTAGTTATTACCTGGTTGCTTGATGAACTAGTTTCATTTTCATCAGAATTAGCCATCAGGGTTAGGTTGACATATTCCATATCATCATCTTCATTAGCTCCATCTGCTGCCCAATCATCTTGAGTCAGAAAAGCTCTTACCTTTTGTTTGAGCAAATCGAAATATTTCTTTTTGTAATCAACTTGCTCAAATTTCTTCTTATCAGAGGATGGTTTTCTGCACTCATTTGCAAAGTATCCACTTAAGCCACAGTTATAACATTTGAACTTAGATTTGTCCACCATGTTCTTGTTTGACTTAGTGAATTTTACATTTTTCCTGAATTTCATCTTTGCAAACCTCCTGGACAGAAAAGCCAGATGTTCATCAACATCATCATAGTCATCTTGACTGGAATTTTCTTCATCCTCAGCTACTTGCTCATTTCCCTTGCTTGATTCTGATTTGCTTGTGCCAATTTTGAGATTTGGCATTGTCTTTTCCTCATTTCTGGCTTCAATCTTCTCATTGTCAGCAACAAGTGCAACTGATCCTCCTTTTCTCTTTCCCTTTTCCAACAGGTCATCTTGCTCCATCTCAAGTTCATAGGTCTTCAAAATTCCATATAATCTTTCAAGTGTGAAGTCCTTATAATCTTGAGAATTTCTTAGAAAAACAGTCATAGGCTTCCATTCCTTTGGTAGAGACCTCAGAAATTTTAAATTGGAGTCCTTGACTTGGTACACTCTGCCATACAGCTTCAATCCATTCAACAGTTTCTGAAATCTGTTGAAGGTATCATTCAATGATTCTCCTTCTTCAAAATGAAAATATTCATACTGTTGAATGAGAAGCTGCATTTTTTTTCTCTAACTTGCTCAGTACCTTCACAGATAAGTTGCACAGTATCCCAAATTTCCTTAGCAGTTTGGCTGTTAATGACATTGTCAAACATATCTTGATCTAGGCCATTAAACAGAATGTTCATGGCTTTCTTGTCCTTGTGAACCTCTTCAATATCTTCAATAGTCCATTCTGCTTTTGGCTTGGGAATAGACTGTCCAACAGCAACTGTTGCAGTAGCAGCTGTGGCCACCCTGTGAGGGATGTGAGGACCATTTTCAATGCAGTTGATGTAGCTTTCACCTTGAGAGAGAAGATGTAAATGCATCTTCACTTTCCAATGATGATAGTTATCTCTTTCCAGGATTGGAATCTTTACACCAATATCCTTCTTACTCATGATGTTAGCAGAATAGATCTTTAAACTCTTTGTATGTTAAGATCTTGCTCTGATACCAATTGTTATTCCCAGTGGACTAACAATGAGATTTACAGAAGGGGGGTTGAATGTAAATCTCAAAAGTTTTTCAAGTTTTGAGCAGTTTCTAAGGCTAAGTGTTATAATGAATAAGTGTGTGTGTGAATTGCTTGAAGCTAATACATACAGATATATATTCAGACACAAATGTAAAGAACACAAAGAACTTAAAAACTTTTCTGGTGGATTTGTTGTTCCACCAGAGATGTGTTATTTTAGAAAATCTGTGATTCAAAGAATTAAATCACAGTTGCGTCATAGTACAAACTAGATGATTTTCTCTCTGTATTTTTCTAAACAGCTCTGAAAAATTCATCACCTAATTACTAGCTGCTACTTGGTTTATATATATCACCAAGTTTACAAGTGAAGACAAAACTGTAAAATAAAATTAAAAGATTCTTCACATGTTTCTTCTTCATTTCTCTATCCAATGCAATTTAGGTTTAGCTGTGAATCTTTGAATACTTCCTAGTTTGCACCAGAATGGAAATGCTGCATTTTCTTGATTCCTCCTAGAGGCTGCCACATTCCAGTTTGTCTCTGTCAACCCATGTGCCTCTGTCAGCTTATGAATTGTCACTATCAACTGCTATTGAACTAAGCATCCGTTGAAGCTTTCATCTGTTGATGACTTTATCCGTTGAAGCTTTATCCGTTGATGCATTAGCAATTGAAGCTTTATCCATTGAAGCACTCATCCGTCGATAGAGGTTATCTGTTGAAGCTTTAGAGACATCCGTTGAAGCTTTGTTTCTCATCCGTTGAAGGCCTTTAATATCAGTTGATACTACTTCACTTATACAAAATTACAAGGCATTAAATATTTACAATTAGCCCTCCTATTTGCATATCCACTAGTAGTCAACATGACTGATAATTTCCCACAACATCTAAGAATTAAAACTTAAATACAGAGAATGAAATGTGCTACAATACTAAACTTATTTCTAAGTAAAGCTACTCCTTCAACGGATAGCCAAAATGGTCTTATCCGTTGAGGCTACAAACACTAGATTTCTACTTAAGTGTTTTGTTTAACTTATCATCAACCTAATACACATATTCCTCACATTATATCCAATAGGGTTATTCGATGTAAGACATCAAAAGAGAAATGAGATGCTTTAGAGGTAAAGTGTCAAGGTACAACTGCTATCAAGAAGAACAGAAGGACATTACTTACTCAAGAATATGAGCACTTTGACTCAAGAGATAATGAGTCCTTAACTGAGATCTATGACAGATTTCAGAAGCTTCTAAATGACTTGTCTCTTGTCGACAAGGAGTATGATTTGGAGGACTCAAACTTGAAGTTCTTACTTCCTCTCCCTGAAAAGTGGGACTTTAAGGTCACATCAATAAGGGATAACTATGAACTTAATGACACACCTCTAGATGAGATCTATGAAATATTGAAAACTCATGAACTAGAGATGGAGAAAAGAAGCAAGAGGAAAGGATCTAAATCTAGACCAGTAGCACTCAAAGTTGACGAGAATCCAAAGAAGAAAGCTAGGAGAAAAAGCTACTCCAAAGGAAAATCTATGATTGCAAAGTCAGATACTGAATCATCAAACTCTGATGATGACTCAAATACTGATAATGAATCAGATACTGATAGCGATCATGACAACAATGAAGACATGGATCAAATGGTTGTACTATTGGTTAAATGCTTCAAGAAGATGGTCTACAAGTACTTCAAGAAAGGAGAGAATTTCCAGAAAATGATCTAGTTCCTCAAACTTTGATAAGAGGAACAACAAAAGAAATATTGATTGGGAGGAATCAAGATCCGGAAAACTTGACAAGTCAACGGAGAGATGTTACAACTGTGATGGAATTGGACACTTCCCAGCTGTCTACAGGAAATCCAGAGCTGAGAAGAAACAAGCCTTGATCTCAAAGAAGAAAAACTGGGATGATTCATCAGAATCAGATGATGAGGTCAATTATGCTCTCATGACAAATGTTGATGCTGGGGTTGATAATGCTGAATTAAAGGTACCTCAGACTGTTCTTCCTTTTGATACTGATAATATCTATGAATTAAGATTATTTCTTAAGACTCTGCATGTTAGTTATAGGGATCAAACCTTAAAGAATAATATAATGAACAGTGAAAACCCTGAGTTAAAGAAAAGGAATGATCACCAAGAAATTGAGTTGCTTTCCATGCTATAAATTCAAAAAGAAAGAGATAATTATGTTTATGTTAAAGAAAATTTGTTAGAAAAACATGCTTATCTAGAAAAGGGGTTAGCTAAAGAAAGAGAGGTTATTAAACTTTAGATTAACTCAGAAAAAACAAATCAGGAAATTTTAGAAAATGGCTTTTGGGGATTAGGATTAGGATATGTTGTTATATCTAATTCTGATAAGAAAATTGAAAAAGAAACTGAGAAAACTGAAACAGTAAATACTGATAGCAAGGTCAAACTGAACAAGGTTCAGATAAAGACCATTAAGTTTAATCCAAGTGGTAATACTGTCATGTCAATCTATGAGAAAGGTTCAACCTCAGCACCTAGATCAAACTTTATTACTGATAAGAGTGAACAAGTTCACACATATCAGTAAATATTGGTTCAATGACACAGAAATAGCCTAAGCAAAAGCTGATGGATTTACACACGAAAGACAAGAAGAAAAGGTCTAGGAAAAATAGGAATGGCAAGGTAGGTGTTAATAAGAATGGTAATTATGTAACTCCTCACAATACACCTAGAAAGGCCTGTTTGAACTATGGTAGTACTAATCATCTTTCTAATTCTTGCAGGAAGAATAAAGAGATAAATAATGTTCCCTCCAAATCGGAGTTTAGGAATAGAACAGTTAAATATTGATAGAATATAAATTTTTATATATATTCTAAGGGATTTTATCCGCATATTTATATAATTTTGTATTTATTTGGGTATTTATTAATATTATTTTAGTATGTAATGACAGGAAATAATAATTCTCAAAATTAGAAGAGATTTGACCTATTTGGGATGAAATCATATGGAAATTCGAATTTGTTGGAGGGCTTGCGCAACAATCGATGTTTGGGCCTTACCTTGAGTTTTGGACATCAGATTTGGGCCATCTACCAGTCCACGCAAAAATAAAAGAATTATCTCCAGTTTGGAGGTGGGTATTTTATTTTGGACTGGATGAGATCGGAAACAGGCCTTCAAATTAGCCTACGAATTTCATAATTATCCAACTTGTATTTTATTTTAGGAAACAATTAAATACACTTTTATATTAGGTTTTAGATGATTATTCAGAGATAGGGAGGGTGTATTAGATTGAAAGAGAAGCTTAGAGAGAACTTGAGCAAGGATTGAAGGGATTCACTCCAAGTTTAAGAGATTTCGTAAAGTTGTATCTTTCTTAACTTTATATTCTTGGAATCATGGTTTCAGTTATATATATATATATATATATATGTTTGTTTTCTTCATATATTATGAGTAACTAATTCCATAATCTTGGAATTAGGTAGTATATATTGGTTAAATATGATTGTGTGATTGTACTGTGATTTCTCTATCTTGCTAATTTGTTATTGAGTGCTTTATACAATTGAGGGAGTTGTGAGCCCTTTATTGTATCTTTAGAAATTGTAAAGAATCGGGAGAGGATTTATAATTTTAGTTTACGATGCAATAGACATAATTCTATTATTTGATTGGGAGATTAATATGCGAGTTATGAAACAGAAATTCCATGGGCTTGAACAGTTTATAATTATGTGTTGATTGATCATGGGAGTGACTTCAATATGTAGTTGTAGGAATTATATTGTGTCTTGGGAGAGAATAATATAATTATTAGAGGAATGTTTTTAGCAAGAGCATGAGACCTTAATATCACAGTTGATCCATATTCGTTAATATCAATGAAGAACCCTTATTCCTGGATTGCTTTCTATCATCGTTAAATCGTTAATTCTATTTGCTTATTAGTTTAAATTAGTTTAAAAACACAAACCCAATTATTCCTCTCACTTCTAAACAGTAAAAAAACTACAACCTGAACTAATATTAAATTCAGTCATTCCTTGTGAACGATACTCTAAATATTACTCCAACAAATTGGTGCCGCTGCTGGGGAAGGCAGCAATATTAAGTTTAGGTTAATTATTCCTTATTGTTTAGATTTTATCAGATTTCTTTCCAAGATCCATCTTATTGTGTTTTCTTTTCAGGTTCTATAACTCTTATATGCAACATTCTACAAGTGCGGGAAATTTAGAGCTTGACCCATAAATCGAACGCACTTCTCGAGCTTTAAGGAAAGAGGCTAAGCAAAGAAAAGAAAGATAGAAGATGGGTGACTGTCAAATTGTGAATAATGTCAATCCTAATGAAACTTCTATTTGGGATCACGAGACCCCTAATCTTGCAAACTGCATTTACAAGACTCCCTTGATTAATGTAGCTCACTTCACCTATTAATCCGAGTTTGATTCAAATGGTGAGCAACTCTGCTTTTGAAGAAGATATTGAGCGAGAGGATCCACACCGTCATCTAGAGCGTTTTGTGTAGATGTGTGGTTCATTCAAAATAATTGGAGTGACTGCTGACCAAATTCGTCTTCACATGTTCCCTTATTCTATAAAGGGAAGAGCTTTGACATGGTTTCAACAACTTCCAGATAATATAGTGGCTACTTGGGAAAGTCTCTCAACCGAGTTTTTGTCAAAATACTATCTGATGTGCCAAAATTATACATTTTAAATTGCAAGCGCACAATTTTCGTTTTAATACTTGAGATCCGTCCCACAAGGACTAAACATTTTTCGCAACTCCTTAATTTTTAATTTAGGCGAACTAGACAAATTAAATTTTGAGAGAAATATATATTTAAGTAAGTTAACCAAAAAATTAAAATGAACATGAGATGCAAATTAAAAATAAACTTAAAATAAGAAGATTAAACTAAATGGAAGTATTAAATGAGAGAGACTAATGATTATTGTAATGACTAACTTATAATAATGACCGGATTAAATACTATTAGTTTATAGTGATATTTTAAGATGCAAGTTACTTAGGCAAGCAATAAGAGCTAGTTTGGGCCATAAAAATGAAATGGACTATAAAGACAGAACATGGGCTTTAACTAAAAAGATTAATGAACATGCAAATGGGCTACAATCGGGCAAGATAGATGTGATGAAAATTTGCAAAAATTACTGACTACTAATTATACTAATTAAGATAACTAAGTATTAATTAACTACCATTTAATGGGATTACACAAAGATTAATTAAAAGTAAAAAACTACCACTAATAATTACTATTTTATCACTACGGACTAGCAAAAATAAAGCAACTAATACATGGGCCAAAATTAGAGAATGAGCCACAAAATAAATCGATCAACAATTTTTAACTCGGGCCTAGAATTAAAACAGTCTTGAAATGATTTGGGCCTAGAATCTAGCAAGCAACATGGAAGTGGTTAGTGGACTTTAACATAGACAATTAACCAACACACAAACTACACCATTTATTTGACAATTGTTACATCAGGAAAGGAGAAAAAAACAAACTTAAAAAATATTAAAAATGATTTAACAAGAAGACAAAGCTAATTGATTAAAGTATAAACTAAAATCTAATAAAATAACAGGTTATGAGACAAATGAGTAAATAGGTGGTATTCTGTTAGGTCTCAATATGTTTGTAGAAGGGGGTTGAATACAAACAATACCGTTTAATCGAATAAAATGCGGAATAAAAAAGTGAAACAAAATTCAAGATAAATAAAACTATTATTAAACTTGAAAGGTGTTACAACAACGGTATCGTTTACAAGGGATTAATCTCAAATAATTTATTCCAAATCTAGAATAAATTCGACATGAACTTTTTCTATTTTTGTAATAAAAAGGATCAAATGCTAAATGCAATTTGAGATTAAGTCCTAGGGATTTTGATCCGCTAGATAGTTACACAAGAATAAGAAAAGGATTTCTAGTGGATTAGATTTAATAATAAATACTAGAAATAAATGATCTGTGAATTTGTAATAAGTTCTCTGCTATTTTTCTCTGTTCTATGTTCTTCTATGTTTGATATTCAATGCAATACTTCTGTTAAAAATCAGCTTCAGTTCTTTTATATTAAATCAATCCATGATTTAACTAGAAAGACAATCCTTTTAGCTTAGCATGACAATCCTTTTAACTGGTAGGACTTTCGGTAGGACTATCCATTGAACTGATAGAACTTTCGTCAAGACAATCTAAATGAACTAGCATGACTTTCGGTATGACTATTGATTGTCATACCGATTGTCTTGTTAATACAAAAGATAGTCTTGCTGGATTAAAACAGATTTTAATCAAATAATAATTTTAAATTAATTAATCAATTAATTCAATTAATCAATAAATTAATCTTTGCAGATTTAATTTATTCTCTTAATTAAATTATATGACTTAATTAATTAATAGAGAATTAATACTAACCTTGAGCAGCAACCATTCTTCTGAAAATCTTCTGAAAATCACTGTCAATTATGAATCAATTCAACCACTTCAATGTTGACACTCGATGTACTGTTTGGTTCATGAGTGACTAACTTCCGTGACATTTCTTCATGCCTTGACTTTGATACTCTTGATTTTCTTCAGACTAAATCCTTGTAATTAATTGATACCCTGACGAGATCTCTGTCACTTGATTAAATCCACAATCTTGATTTATATCACTGAGGCTTGATCAATTTCTTGAGCTTCTTCCAGTGAATTAAGTCCTCAAGTCTGTAGACGAACAATGTTACTTAATCCTTTGACATATGTTACTTTGAGAGATCTCTCTGACGATAGAACCACTATTTACTTGTTACATCCTTATTTGAGTTGAGTTAAATCCTCGAATAAACAAATAGGCTATGACATATGCCTTTCAATCTCCCCCTATTTGTTTGTTAGACAATAACAACAAATACCTAGAGGATAACTCAACTAACAAATAAGAAAAAGATATAAACAGTAATGCAAAGTAAATAGCAGAAAAGTTCTGGATTATATTTAACATTTTCCAGATTCCAAAAGAAATTTACAAGTGAATACAAGATAGATGTTCCTCTAGACTGAACATATAACTACATTAGTCTATCTTGATTCATAAAGTCCTAATCATATTACATTAAGTTTTGAGCTAATTGAATTCAGTTGTCTTCCCTTCCGAATTCACCTTCTTCCAAATCTTGAAGCAACTCCTTGTCAAAGACACGATCCTTTCTAGAAGTGAAGCTGGCTGGTCTGACTGGTTGAACTCCAACTAAGTTTAGCTTATTCTTGAACTGAATGTACCTTTTAATATTCTTTTCAAAATAAGCTTGAATCAGATCAGCTGCTTGAGTTTTCAACATGGATGAATATCCAACAGTTCTTAAGTGATGTTCCATCCAGATAAGATGCTTAGGTGAGTAGTCTTTAAGAGATTGTGAATCGAGCTGGCAGATTTGAAGACAGTCAGACTTAAAGAATCTTACCTGATGAGGATTGTTGACCACTTGAGGACTAGCCCTGCTGGCAAACTCTTTGAGCCTTTCTCGAAGAACTTCATTCAATTCTGAGCTTCTTTTGACTTTGTTGAGAAGAACCCAAATCTCTGATAAAGAACGATTCTCAAACAGATGAAGTGATACCTTGAAAGATCCTTCGCTCTGACAATATACAAATATGCTCATTTCATTTAGAGATCTGTCAAAGGCAGCTGTGATCCTTGAAACTTCAGTCTTTATAGCATTCATGTACACGTCATTGTTTGGATTAGAGATCTCCAGCTTGTCCAGAAGATGTAGAAACTGCCTATCATTGTTTGTGCTCAGCTGAGGCATATCAAGTACTCTCCTAGCTTCATCCCATTTTTCACCAATCTTCAGTCTGACATCTCTTCTCCTTTCTTTAGCTTTAATGTCATGAAGATGTTGCTTTTCAAGAGTTTCTGTTCGTTCAATGTTTTTCCTCATATCAATGATCTGGGATACCTTTTTGAGTTCAGCTTCTTTTCTTTTCAACTCTGACTGCTGCTGCTGAAACTCTTTCTTAAAAACAGGATCCACTGGAGCTTCCTCTTCCCATTCTCCAAAATCACTTTCCTTCTCAGCTTCAAAGAAACCATCTTTATCTTCCAGGACTGGTTCAGTGGGAACGTCAAAAATATCAAAGTCATCTTGTTCTCCACTATAATAGACAGCATCAGCCTTCCCTGTGCCTCCAGCAGATGAATCTTTTTCTTTTCCCTTTTCACTTCTCCCTTTCTTCTCCCCCTTAGTTGAGGAATCCTCTACAGACTTTCCTCTAGATCCTCCATGACCTCCATCACCTCCAGAGCCTGAGCCTCCACCAGACAACCCTTCAAAGAAAGTTCTTTCTTCTTCATTAGGGCAGTGAGAATTTTTTATCATGAAGTACAAGTGCTTCATCCCTTCATTGAAATGTTCCATGCCCGTCTCTATCTTCAGAAATCTGGAGGAATCCAGTGAATGATTCATTTCAACCAAGTCTTCAAGAGAAGTCATTCTTGTATAAAGAGAGCAGAAGTTTGAAATATCTTCAGCTGATAACGTTGGAGATGCCTGAATTGACTTAAGCTTTGGTACAATAGATGTCTTCAAATCTGATATTTCAGTCCTGATAAGAGCCAACTGATTATTGACAGAGGTGGAAGAAGAAGACCGTTCAACCACTTGTGCTTTGAATGATTGAGCCTCAGCCTGACTTTTTGCAAGTTGTTCTTTCAGTTCAGCAATTTGAGCTAACAGATTTTCAGTGTTTATGTTTGTGTGTGCGCTCATCGGAATATCTCTCCTGTTTGATTCACTCAACTCACGTGCTTGTGTATCTCTCAATATTATTGCTCGTGAGGAGTCTTCCTGATGCTGATCATCTATACCTGCAATTGAAATCACCCTAGCCTCTTCAAGAGAGGTCAGTGGTGGTGCAATAGGAATTCGCGAGTCCCGATCCTCAGTCAAACCTGTCTTTTCATGTGAAATAGATGTCTGAATTGCTTCAGGGATAGATTGACCAAGTTGCCCTCCACTTTCTCTAGATAAATCTGCGAGTGGAGAATCCCGTGAGGGAGCCAGAGGTGTTGGATCTGGGAGGGGAGAAAATGACTCTATTAAAGGTGGCTGAGAGTTAGATTTTCCCTCAGAAGCATGTGACTGCTCTTTTGCCGTAACTATGGCAGGCACTGTAACCAACTCAATGTGCACTCCTCGCTCCGTGTCCTGAGTATCATCTATTGGTCTGTATGCTTCCATTGTGAGTAATGGAAGTGTGCTTGACTCAGTACAGGATGCCATGGCCCTATGACGAATTTCAATAGATTCATCCTGTTGATAGAATCTCTCTAGTAACTGTTCACTGGCCATATCAAAGTCCATGTCCTGTTGGGAGGACAAGGATGGGCTTTCAGATGCCTCAGTAAATGTTCTTCTTTTCTTGGGAGGAGGCAGAGCTGAGGGCTCATTCACATCCACCAACATACTACTTCCTACTAACCTTCTAGGCAACATTTTAGACAGTGGGGGAGAGGTTGAGATAGGTTGTGACTCTGTGTTTGGCTCTATGACCTGGGATTGAAGCTGTGGTTCTACAACTTCATGGTCAGTCCCATCAACCACTGGGGGTCTTTCAATAGAAGTAGTAATAGTTTGAGTTTGAGGAATCATTACCTGCAGAGGAAGAGCATCTGATGTTTGAGCCTGGGTGGTTTGAACCACTGGAGGTTGAGCTTGCTGTTCATGACTGGGAAGATTGAAGATAGGTAAAGGAATGTAAGTGGCCATGAAAGCAGATACAAGTACTGGAACTTGCATGAATTTGAAGGTTGTGTCTTGGCGTGTGTAAATCTTTTTGCTTACTGGAGGGGGTTTAGTTACTGAAGAGTTAGCAAAAAGAGCTTTATGCTCAGGTGAGAGAAGATGTTCTGCTATGAGCATGAGAAAACGAGCGTAGTAGCACGAAACCCTACGATTTGTAGAATGATCACGTAAATCAGTAGTGAGACGTCTCAGAATAATGGGTAAAAGTAGTTTGCCAAAATTGATCCTTTGATTGAAAACAACCGCAAGACCCATATACTGCAGAGTGGAAGTGATGTTGTGAAAGTTGGATTTAGTGCAGTTGGCAAACACTTTGGAAAGTGTATCGAAGAAAATATCTCATTCAGAAACCAAATTGGATTTAGACAACTTGGTTAAATTAATCACCCCCTGATAGTGAATAGCATGGAAAAAGTTTAAAATATCATTTTCAGAGGGTAAATTACAGAAATTGTCCATTGGAAAATTTAACGCTCGATTGACGACTGTTTCATCAACTACATACTGTGTGTTTGCCACGGTGAATGAAAAAGATTTAAAATCATCGGCCACAGTAGAGGTTGTGCAAATCAGTCTGAGCAGATCGACATTTAAAAGCACATTTGATTTAATAGCAGAGTTAACAATCGAATGGTCATTTAAAAATCTAATCCACGGCTTAAATTTTTCCACATTACATTTTTCTAGATTAAAATAACCAACAAGATTATGCGAGACAATTTGGAAATTGAGAGCCATTAAAAAATGTTCAGTAAAACACACAATTTCAGAATTTCAAGTATTAAATTAAGAGTAATTCGAATTAAAAATAAATAATAATCCGAATTAATTTAATTATATCCCAAAAATTTTAAAAAAAGTATATCTAGTTGATTTTTGTCCCACAACACACTTAAAACAAAATAGATTTTATACGCATCCAATAACAAAAAAGAATTTTAAAACCTAGAAACAAAACGGGCAGCACTTTTGTATATATACACGCGTATGTATATATCTCAGAAGGGGAGTTTTGTGAAGCTGAGTAAAAACTCGAGCAAGAACAATGGTTACTGATGATTAGTTCGAAGAGAGAGAGAGAAAGAAACACAACTGCTGGAATTTGAAAGGAAAAACAAAAAAAAAATTGAACTGATTACTAATAAAAGAAACGAACAACAAAAAAACCTTAAGTAGACAACTAGTATGACAATCGAGGAAAGTCATACCGATTATCTTCCCGATTGTCATACCAGGCTAAAGGAAATAACAAAAACAAATAAAAATAAAACTGGTATGACAATCTGATAGTCATACCGATTGTCATACCAGTATAAAAGTCATGAATATATCAGAATAAACTAGAAAGACAATCGATAGTCATACCGATTGTCATTCTAGTATAAAATAAAACAAATATATATATATATATATATATATATACTGAAATGACTTTCAGCAAGACAATTTCAATTGTCTTGCCGATTGTCATTGTAGAAGGTTTACAGTTACAGAATAAAACAATTATAAACAGAATAAACAGAATAAATAATTATAACACAGAATTAATAAAACAATTATAAACAGAATTAATACTTACAGTTTACAGAATAAAATTATAAAAACAAAAGCAATATTTCAGAAATAATTATATTTTGTTCGAAAAATAGATTTCTGTTGAATTTTAGTAAATAAAATTCATAGAAAAATATTTTTAGAGAAAATAAAATATTCTGAGATATTAAAATTAACAAGTAGAATAAATAAATAAGATAATATAATAAAACTCACATAGAAATAAGCAAGTATTATGGAAAATATGATAAAATAAATTTGCAAATGAAATTTTCATTTATGAAAAATTCATTTGTAAATTCATTCAAGAACAGATTTCAGATATTAACAAGTTTAATCACTAAAGCTATTCAACATACCCAATTTACCAACTAATTTGGTAAATATGGATTCATCAAGAGGTTTAGTGAAAATATCTGCTATTTGTTCTTCTGTTGGAACAAAAAATAGTTCAACAGTACCATACATGACGTGCTCTGTAATAAAATGATACCTGATATCAATGTGCTTGGTCCTTGTATGCTGCACATGGTTGTTGGTGATGACTATTGCACTTGTATTGTCACATAGAATAGGTATTTTGTTCAATACAGAGCCATAGTCCCGTAGCTGATTCTTAATCCACAAGATCTGAGCACAGCAGCTTCCAACAGCAATATATTCAGCCTCGGTCGTTGAATTGGAAACTGTTTGCTATTTCTTGCTGTACCATGAGACTAGTCTGCTACCTAGGAATTGACAACTCCCTGAGGTGCTTTTTCTATCAACAACACTTCCTGCGTAATCTGAATCTGTATATCCAACAAGTTTAAAACCAGATTCTTTAGGGTACCAAATACCTAGATTTGGTGTTCCCTTAAGATATCTCAAGATTCGTTTAACAACAACGAGATGAATATCTCTAGGATCCGCTTGGAACCTTGCACATAAGCATGTAGCATACATAATATCTGGTCTACTTGCAGTAAGATAGAGTAACGAGCCAATCACACCTCTGTAGCTTGTGACATCTACCTTAATGGAGTTTTCACATGGTCCAAGCTTGACAACTGTAGTTGACGGAGTCCTTGCTGATGCAGAATCCTCTAGATTGTACTTTTTGAGGAGTTCCTTGAGATACTTGGATTGACAAATAAAAGTTACATCTAACCTTTGACTTACTTGTAATCCAAGAAAGAACTTTAGCTCTCCCATCATGCTCATTTCAAATTTGCTGTGCATTAACTTAGCAAATCTCTTACAGAGATTATCATTAGTAGACCCAAATATTATATCATCCACCTAGACTTGAACTAATATAGTATCATTCTTATGCTTTTTAGAAAAGAGAGTTTTATCTATGACACCTCTAACCTCTAATAAAGCTATTTTCAATAAGAAATTCAGAGAGAGTGTCATACCATTTTCTCGGAGACTGTTTGAGTCCATAGATAGCCTTGAAAAGAAAGTAGACAAAATCCAAATGATCTGGATCTTCAAAACCAGGAGGTTGCTCTATATACACCTCTTCATCCAGCTTTCCATTCAGAAAGGCACTCTTGACATCCATTTGATAAACTTTAAAGTTAGAGAATGCTGCGAATGCCAGAAATATCCTGATGGCCTCTAGTCTAGCCACTGGAGCATAGGTTTCATCATAATCAATGCCTTCAGTGTAATAACCCCAATTTTCGGAATTTTTGAAACCCTTATGAATAGTGCTTTTGCTGAGTATGCTGAATAAGAAAACTTTTCATACCACACTATGTAGGGGTTCTTTTATTGATCTTCTGAGATATTATTAGTACTCTATGTGGTATATAAGTGTATGCAAAGATCGTCAGAATCCAAATCCGAACCCTTTGATTTTTTCCCGAAAATCCACCAGATATCGAAAGAATTGAGTATAAGGTAACAGGATAAAAAGGATTTAAATTCAAGGATTGTAAGAGAGGATCATAAAAGGAATATATTGTATTGAGAAAGGTTAAGGGAACCCAAGTAATAAGATCCCGGGTATGATACCTCAAAGGATAAATGAAATCGAAAGTTAAGCGAACCGTATAACAGATCAGCGGTCATTAGCCAAGTAATTAGAAGCTAATCAAAGAGATTAGTGGGGATGATGTCATCAAACCAATGAGAAGAGGACAAAGGTAGGAGGGTGACATCACATGGTGACATAAGCATAACCAAAGCAAGTGTGTTGTTGGTTGATTTAGAACCACACAAAAGTTACCATGGTAAAAGGTAAGAAAACAAAACAAAACAAAACAAAATCAACCAACCAACAAATCATTTCACCAAAACACAAAATTATTTCATTTCTTCATCCAAAAAGCTCTCGGCTTTTTCTTCTTCTTCAAAGCAAGAAATTCAAAATCTTAGTTCCAAGCTTTGTTAATTAGCAAGGTAATTATCCAAGACTCCTTATGCATAGATATAGCTATCCTTTAAGTTTGAGCTCCTAAATCATTCACAATCTCTTCCTAAAAATCATGGAAGAAGATGGTGAATAGTGTTTTTCAAGAACTAAAATTTTTGTTCTTGAGTTTTTATTTAGATTAAGCTTGGATAAGGACTTTTAAGGGTGATTCCAAGCTAGTTACTTGATTCTCCACTCTCCAAGGAAGGTATAACCCCTCCAAACCCTAACTTTACTTGAGTATTAGGTTTAGTTATGTTGTTATAGTTCATGAGAGGCTTGTTTGTTGTGAATGTAGAGGATAGTTGGTGTTGTAATGTTTTGGAGTTGTAATTCTTGGAGTATTGATTAATGAACTTACGTATAGTTTAAATTCATGTTTGAGAATAGTATAAATTGATAATGTTGAGTTGTTGGGGCTGTTATGGTGAAGTATGTATGGCGTTTTGATTGGGTTGTGATTGTGGGTTGATTGTGGGTTGGTTTGGAGTAGAATAAAATTGGTAATCGCGTAAATATAGCCGTCGTAATGTCCGATTTACTTTAGACTGTTTTTTCTCTTAACATTAGGACCCGTGAACTCACTGCTAGGTTTTGACCATTGCCATGATTAGATAGTTCATGTTACGAGCTTCGTTTTGATATGTGGTTCGTTTGAATCCGATATACGGTTTAGGAGAAACGCCCATTTTAAGTAACGGCGTTTCGCGAACGAACCGTTACCACTCGCCTTATTTTGAAACATAGGTTAAATACCTTAAAGACTAATTGGAGTAAGAAACATTTATGTAAAGTGTATTATGCAGTTGGTAAGGTACTCGCGAAAGAATCGCCTTAAAACCCTTAATGGTTAATTTATTAAAAATGGTGGAGCCGAGGGTATTCGAGCGACTTAAGTGAATCGTTAAGCGCAAAAGCGAACATTAGGGTCTAATTGGTTAAAGTATAGATTCATAAGCGACTTTGGTTTAATTCCAACTTATATGTTGTTTATAGGTTACCAGACTCGTCCCAAGCCATTTATCACCCCCAGTCGCTCAGGCAAGTTTTCTACCCGTAAAACTGTTGTTGTGATGTATATGTTTATATGCATTATCTTGTGATAGATGAATGATTGTTATTAGCAAATTTTTGTGATATATTGGAGCATGCTGATATGGTATATATGCATGTCTGTTTCGTAATCTTGATATATATCTGTTGATTCAAATGCTTATAGTTGCATAATACCTATGCTAGAGATAAGCAGTAGTTGCGTATACCCTTAGTATAGGGGACCCAAAGGTGAACCCTTTTCTAAAACCGGGAGTAGATGTTCCAGAATATATGATATATATATATTTATATATATATATTGATATAGTTTTCAAAACTATTAATCGAATAAGGTTTATTCGATAAGTTTATATTATTTAATGAATATTACTTGAATATTCATTCGAGGACTTATGACTCAGTTTATATTCTTTAATGAATATTACTTGAATATTCATTCGAGGACTTATGACTCATTTTATATTATTTAATGAATATTACTTGAATATTCATTCGAGGACTTATGACTCAGTTTATATTATTTAATGAATATTACTTGAATATTCATTCGAGGACTTATGACTCAATTTATATTATTTAATGAATATTCATTTGAGGACCTATGACTCCGATTATTTACTGAATAATATTCTTTATTTTATTAAAGAATAATGTGTCGATAATCAAACTTACTTTTGATTATTCAAATAAAGATATTACTTTCGTATAAGTATATCTTTGGTTATTTACAATTCATTTCAAGTATAAGTTTTACAACTTCTACTTCAATTATTTTTATAAAGATTATTTTTTATGGGAATATTATTTAAATAATAATATTCAAATATTTTCTAATATATTGGGACTGATTTACTTTATTAAATCAGCATTACTCCAAACACTCTTTAAAGTGTTTTCGAGTCTTTAAAATGATTTTTAAAAGTTAGAGCGGATCCCAAAACTCATTTTTTTATATATTTAAGATCTTCCTTTTAAAGGGGATTTAAATACTCGCTCAAAATCGGAGGGATCCGGCTCTGTGGTGTATTTTATATTCGCAACAAGGTTGCTGTTTTGGTAAATGAATTGATTACTTACCCAACGTTCGGGAAGTAAGTCCATCTATCGAGTCGGCATAAGCAACATGAGCTCAG
Organism: Apium graveolens; assembly: GCF_009905375.1. Classification (NCBI taxonomy): domain Eukaryota; kingdom Viridiplantae; phylum Streptophyta; class Magnoliopsida; order Apiales; family Apiaceae; genus Apium; species Apium graveolens. The sequence goes on from NC_133657.1 coordinate 64,545,447, forward strand.
TGGACGTCCATGAAAGTGTAAGTGGCTCAGTGGGAGTCCATCAAATGCGTAAGTGGATGAGTGGCAGTCCAGCATAAGGTCCTATTGCGACCAGGGTGATGACCAGTGGGGAATTCGTCCATCTACTAGTAGAAATGGTTACATATTGGTATCTTTGCCTGATCAACCAGATACCGGGTTTATGCCACAATTCTTTTCCTTTCCAAAAATTCATTGGATGTTACAAACTCTGTTCATACTTTACATGACAGAGGCTTTCAGGAAATGTATAAAGAGATATATATGTGGATATATATATCGGGACTTAATAAAGTATATCATAACTTCATTTCATTCAATAATATTTCAAAGATTGAATCTATTCAAGTCTTATCTTGTAGTCTCATCTATGTGATGAACTTTTGAAACTAATTATAACTTGAACAGTGGTAGTTCAAGTAGTAATCAGAAAAGATATAAGTATATTGGAGTATCTTGTAACTTCATCTTTTGAACTAATATCTAGTTAATGATTATCTTATGCATATCAAAGGTTTTCAGAAAAACGTTGAGACAAGGTTAGATGTATGAGATCACCTTGCAATGAAATTTTTATACAGTTATAACTGGAACTCTGTGGATGTTATACATGTCAGAGGATTTCAAATATTGTGAAAAGTATATATATATGTCTATATATACTGAATATTTTGCGACTTGGTTGCGTTAAGATATCAACTAGGTTCATTTCTTTTGACCAAGACTTTCATGAGTACTATGAGAATGCTCATATACTGTTAATCATTATACACATTATTTTGGTGGGCTTGTTGCTCACCCTTGCTTTCTTCTTTCATTACACAACAATAGATAGAAAAGATGAACAGGACCAAGCTCCCGATTCACAAGCGGTTAGGAAACGTTCCGCAGTTTCCCGTAGGCGTTGATGCCGTTATAGCCGAGGTAGGATCTACCAATAGGCTAGGCTTTCAACTTTTGATGTACCAGACTTATGTATATTTATGAATTGTAATAATGGCAAAGAATACGTAAATTAATCAGAAACCCTTTTTATGGTGAAGTGGTTTATAATTGTGGAATAAGATGACTTGTGTTATTTTTGGATATTCATCTCTGAGACTATAACTTGTGGTGTGTGTGTGTATATTATGGGGTCATAGTACGCAGTAGTTGGTTGACTGTTAATATTAAGTATTGATAAGGGAAATGGAACTCGTGACAACCCGAATCCCCGACCCCGGATTTGGGGGTGTTACAGAAATGGTATCAGAGTCAAGCATTATAAACCTCAGAGATGATGTGACGTTAAGATAATAAGTTCACTAAGATAATAAGAACTTTTGCCAAGTTCATAGTCGGGCTACCTAACGTAGTACTGACAGTTAAAACCCTTACGGGAACCCTTATAAATATCGTGATAATAACATAGTTCGTTCTCGTCTAGGGCAGCGGGGCACCGAACCCTGAGGTTCAGGAGCATCAGCATGAGGATGTTTTATTACATGTTGGAGATCACATTGTGAATCCGATAGAGTACCCTAACGAGGGACCGGATGAGATTCATGTTGAGAATGTTGCGATTGAGGATGTTATCCCAGAAGGGATTGTTGCTGAGGAGGATCTCGTGGAGGATCCTAACGAGAATGAAGAAAGGACCGTTGAGGAATTGATGACCGTAGTCAGGGCGACTACCAGAGCAAGAATGGCCGCGAGGGTGGCACTAGAGGATGAAGAGTTACCAAGGGCACAAAGGTTAATGAGGGCAGAAAGAGTGGGGCCTTCCACGGCACCAATTATACCAGTATCAGACCCTCTTCCAGAGGTTCCTGAAGACATCCATGAGGTTCCATCAATTCCTGTTCCCTCCCCTGTACAGAGCCCAGCACGTACTGAGGAAATGCCACCTTTATCTCATGCACCATTGTCAGTTGATACCGTGCTTGGTTATCCATTTGGATCCCCTGGGCCTGCACCACCTGCACCCCATGGACTGCTAGATGCTACCACTCAGGCTTCTCTTATCGCCAATTATTATATGACTTTGGGTGGCCTGTCTGAGGCCCGTAATGTTAGGAGTGATCTGTTGGATCGACTTACTGCACCGAGGATTGAGGGTGGGGTACTTCCGGCAGGATTAGCTTATAACATGGAAAGGATTGAGGCTACCACCCATGTTACAGCTAGAGGTCATCTTGAGGGTTAGATTGATCCACCTCTACTTGCAACTATCCTAGACCTCATCACCGCTTTAATGGAGCAAGTTAGGGATATCGTGCGTGCCCGCATTTCTTGATCCATAATAGTGTGCAGAGTCTGAACAATCTGACAAGAATTTCATCTAGCACCGCTTTTGGAGGATTAGCCTAAGTTATGAATGATTAGTTTTAATGACGAGATGATTATCTATGGTAGTACTTTTGGGATGGAAGCGATCAGATCAAATGATGTAATTCTCTTTAATGTGTCCAGTTGTTGTACCCTCGAACAAATGGTTATGTATATATTCATTAATTTCAGTTCATACCAGTTTGTTTGTGATAAGTTCATATTGTTAATTGCACTATTAACACTTAAGAGAATGTCATGAAGTTTATAGAACTTGAGAATTCATAAGTTGCAATCATGCAAGGATTGAACGAGGGAAAGACTTAAGCAAAGTAAGTAAGACAAATATCCAGAGATTCTCAAAAATTTTCTAAGCATTATGCCTCCACGAGGAATAAGATTAGGGGCAAACCTTGAATGTGATAATCAGGGAGGTCGCAATTAAGATATAAGGAACCCAGAATATAATGAAGTGGAAAATGAAGATTTTAAATCAAAAGATGACCCCAATTATGGGGAGTAGGAAGAAATATTTAGACTGAGAAAGTAGAAGTCGAGCAAGATAGGAAGAACCAGGATGGTACTCCTATTGGGAAATTCATGGACCTATCTAAATAGAACTTATACTTTTATTTCCATCCACCACCTTGAGGAAACAATTTTTTCAGGACCTTTAAGTCGCTAAGCTCTCAGAGTTCCAAGGAACAAGCTGACCTAGCCGAGGCAAGAGCCTGGCTAAAGGAAATAGAGAAATAATTTTATATTCTAAATGATTGATGAAGCGCAAAAGACTGTTTTTGTCACTTACCCTCCTAAGAGAGAGGCCACCCGCTGGTGAAAGGCTAAGAAAGGCACGGAGCCAGAGGTTATGATAAACTGATTAAAGTTCAGTCAATTATTTTCGGGAAAGTAATTCCCAAGGATAAGGAAATAGTGTAAAAGCTTTGGAGCTAGAACAAAAGCGGATGAATATGATGAATTATGAATCTAAGATTGTAAAAGATGTCAAGATTCGTCTGGAAGACAAGAATCCCAGAACGACGTGATGTTTGAAGTCAATGATTAGTGGGTACGTGAAATGATTGTAATAGAAAGGAAAATAAAAAGAAACCAAAGTGGAAAGAGCATAAAGGCAATAGAGTTTGAGGAAGGATAAGGGAGTTGGGTATGAGGAAACCCTAAAGACTTGTAGCAATAGAAATAGAAAAGTATGTAATCGTCAGGATGAGGGTGATTCACCAAGAGTTAAAGTTGATGATTGAGGGAATAAGAGATACATATATTTTATCCCCTATAAGTTGGGAGGATTCGAGGAAACCTTGAGATAGTTTGAAGGATAAATAATGAGACGCGGATAGACTGAGGAGACAAGGAAGTAAGAAATTAGAAAAATTGGATGAAGGAAGTGACCTTCAAGAATGTGAAGTGTAAGACTGGTGGCTTGATACCCAGAAAGGGAGACGCCAGGTATGAAAGATGTCCCAACATTGAGATGACTGTTGAGATAAACAACAAAAGTAAATAAGGAATTATTAAGAAGAAGTTCACGTTGAACACGACCAATATCTTCCAGAACATCCTTGTTATCGTTACCAAATTAGGTAAGAAAAGCGGATAACCGTTGTTATCTTTTGGAGGCCATATTGATTGACCTCATTTTGAATACAGATGTTATTGTGAAATTAGGCATATACTATCGAGGTGGGAATGATTGAATAAGACACCCTTATCAGGGATATATGACTTGATTTATCCATGGAAGGATGCATGTACCTTTTTAAAGGTGGAATTAAGGATAGAACATCGGTAACTTAAAATGAATCCTAGGGGATGCATAAAGGTTGGCATTTCACCCTTAATAGGGATAGTATGAGTTTTGACAGTATGAATTGGAAAGGATTAAGGTAATAACAACCTTTAGGAATCAGTGGAGAAATTTTTCAGAAGTATATAGACAATGATTCTGGTATTAGTAAATGGTATCTTGATATGCCTTGTATCTAGGGAATACAGGAGGAACGATTCAAGGATAACCTTAGAGGTTTTACAAGGAGAAAGGTAATACTCAAAATTCTCAAGAATAGAAATGTTGATAAAGGAAATATGACGTAATAATAATGATGCCAAGTGGGGCACGTGTTAAACCATGAGAAAGTATGGATCGAACCAGTAAAGGTCAAAATTGTTCAGGGCAATTAGGACCTAAGATAAAAGATGTTCTAAGTATGATTGAGAGTCAGTCGTGACAGTGATTAACCTCTAAAGACTGAGGCAATAACTTATGGAAAATGGTGATATTTTTTTTTTACTCATCAGATTTTAAGGAAAACATCTTCACATAAGCAGTGATTGAAATGAGGTAGAAAATTTATTTGGAGGTGGTTAAAATGACATTGACTGTAAGGAAATTTTACTATCAGGAAAGGCCAAAGAGGTGGCCGACACCTTAAAGGTAAGAGGATAATTATAGGAGCTTGTGCCAAAGGAATACAGTGATGATGGTTAAAGCTGTGAAGGTTTTATTATGGTTTGGAAAATTGACATTCCTTCTGATGACTGTGCAATACCCAACCATAATAGTAGTTGGTAAAGGTTTAATTCGTGTAATCGCCATGAGCGGGCTATCTATCTCAGAAGGTACTATCTTGAGATAAGCCAGGACCATGTTTCAAAAAGGACTAGACGAACCTTTGAGTTAAGTCTTCTATTTAAGGCATATGATTAAGAATGGTATTAACCTGCTATCGTTGCTTTGATTGAAACTCTTCTGCAATTTTATCTGCTTCATGTCATGAAAGTACGTCAGAATTTGGAGTGTTCTTCATGAATTATGAATGGTGATTATGTTAACTCCTTAGAAAAATTCTATACGACATGTATGGACTCCGTATGGTTAGATATTAAGATTTCATGGAAAGTGAATGACGACAGTAGGTCAGTGGTGGACCATAGTAATGCAGCAATGATTCTGCGAGCAATGAGCTGATCACAACCGTGAGAGTTGTATTGGAATGGATGTTGAGATTGAGTACCACTAATCGGGTCGTGTTGACGTATAAGTTATCTTTGATAGAAAAACTAGGTCGATTATTTACCTATTGAATATTTATTCCTTCTATCAATAGAGAGTCGTATTACTATACGAGGAAGGTTGCAGTGCAAGCATAAAATTCTAGTAACGATGATGTCTAGAATGAGGTCCCAGATTCGAGTTTCGATATCGAGGGAGTTTCAAATGTGATTGTGTATAAGCTCGAGGAAGAGCATGGGTCCGTAGAATGATGGACGGAATAGCGAATACCTGATGTTGATATATATACGTATATGTTTTGTTCTCCTATGACAACCTCTATAGTTCAGAGGTGGATTCCAAGCCAGATATTTTGTGGCAGCATAATTTATATATATATACAATTCTCTTCAATTCATTCTTTTCTCTCCTTTTCATTTTGTATAAGCTGAGAAGAACAATCCTTCCAGAAGGGGAGGTATTGCCGAATGACTATCTATCTGTGTGATAGAAGCCTAGTAGGATACCACATGTAGTTTAATTGCTTGTCAAGTACTAAAGGCTGGCCACCATCTGTACTAACTATGCAATAGAACAAGTGTTCATGATCATAGTGATCCCTCAATAAATTCTTTTACTTTTATATGAAGGACCAAGCTTTCGAAGATGGAGGCAGCTAGAGAGGAAGTGGTACCAAGTATGGTCGTATTCCGATTCTAATGCGTTCGTGATACTAAGGTTGACGCGATTATTAAAAGGTTATAGAACGCTAACGAGCAATAGTGTAATCAGTATAAAATTTAGTATGGAAGATAGTAACGATTACGAACTGGGAAATAGTGGGTATTGAGAAGCAAAAGATGTAGATCTAGATGAGATAATGAGAGTCTATACAATAGACTTGAAAGAAATTTGGAGTGATCACTTAACGCTGATTAAATTTTCTTAAGATAATCGATCGTATGTCAGTATCGAGGTATCGCCTTACGAGATCCTTGAGGGAAGACAATGTCGATCTCCCTTATGATATGATGATGTTGCAGAGCGCAAGATGCTTAGACCAGCAGTGGTCCAAAGGACCAAGGATATATTAGATTAAATCAGAGAACGGCTGGTAGTAGCCCAAGATGAGCACACGAAGTATGTTGATTTGACACGAAAGGACAAAGAATAGGAAATAGGGGACCTAGTAATGTTAAAGGTATCCCTTTGAAAGGATTGATGAGGGTCAAAAAGAAAGGAAAGCTAAGCCTACGAATTGTTGGACCCGTTGAGGTATTAAGACGTATTGGGAAGTTAGCATATGAGCTAGCCCTACCCCGAACATGTAGCAAGTCATAACGTGTTCCACGTATCAATGTTAAGGAAGTGTAATTCGGATGCCAGACAAATAGGGGCGTATGAGCGCATAGACATGCAACCAGACCTAACCTATATGGAACAACCAGGAAGGGTTATAGATTGAAAAAGGAACAAGTGCTTAGGAGAAGGGTTATCAAACTATTCAGAGTTTGATGGAAGAACCACATTGTGGGAAAATTTACTTGAGAGTTAGAAAGTGCAATGCTAAGAAAGTATCCCTATTCATTTTCTATCTGATTCTGGGACGGAATCCTTTTAAGGAGGGGAGACTGTAATAACCCCAATTTTTGGAATTTTTGAAACCCTTATAAATATTGCTTTTGCTGAGTATGCTGAATAAGAAAACTTTTCATACCACACTATGTAGGGGTTCTTTTATTGATCTTCTGAGATATTATTAGTACTCTATGTGGTATATAAGTGTCTGCAAAGATCGTCAGAATCCAAATCCGAACACTTTGATTTTTTTCTCGAAAATCCACCAGATATCGAAAGAATTGAGTATAAGGTAACAGGATAAAAAGGATTTAAATTCAAGGATTGTAAGTGAGGATTATAAAAGGAATATAATGTATTGAGAAAGGTTAAGGGAACCCAAGTAATAAGATCCCGAGTATGATCCCTCAAACGATAAACGAAATCGAAAGTTAAGCGAACTGTATAACAGATCAACGGTCATTAGCCAAGTAATTAGAAGCTAATCAAAGAGATTAGTAGGGATGATGTCATCAAACCAATGAGAAGAGGACAAAGGTGGGAGGGTGACATCACATGGTGACATAAGCATGACCAAAGCAAGTGTGTTGTTGGTTGATTTAGAACTACACAAAAGTTACCATGGTAAAAGGTAAGAAAACAAAACAAAACAAATCAAAATCAACCAACCAACAAATCATTTCACCAAAACACAAAATTATTACATTTCTTCATCTAAAAAGCTCTCGACTTTTTCTTCTTCTTCAAAGCAAGAAATTCAAAATCTTAGTTCCAAGCTTTGTTAATTAGCAAGGTAATTATCCAAGACTCCTTATGCATAGATATAATTATCCTATAAGTTTGAGCTCCTAAATCATTCATAATCTCTTCCTAAAAATCATGGAAGAAGATGGTGAATAGTGTTTTTCAAGAACTAAAATTTTTGATCTTGAGTTTTTGTTTAGATTAAGCTTGGATAAGGACTTTTAAGGGTGATTCCAAGCTAGTTACTTGATTCTCCACTCTCCAAGGAAGGTATAACCCCTCCAAACCCTAACTTTACTTGAGTATTAGGTTTAGTTATGTTGTTATAGTTCATGAGAGGCTTGTTTATTGTGAATGTAGAGGATAGTTGGTGTTGTAATGTTTTGGAGTTATAATTCTTGGAGTATTGATTAATGAACTTAAGTATAGTTTAAATTCGTGTTTGAGAATAGTATAAATTGATAATGTTGAGTTGTTGGGGCTGTTATGGTGAAGTGTGGATGGAGTTTTGATTGGGTTGTGATTGTGGGTTGGTTTGGAGTAGAATAAAATTGGTAATCGCGTAAACATAGCCGTCGTAATATCCGATTTACTTTAGACTATTTTTGCTCTTAACATTAGGACCCTTGAACGCACTTCTAGGTTTTGACCATTGCAATGATTAGATAGTTCATGTTACGAGCTTCATTTTGATATGTGGTTCGTTTGAATCCGATATATGGTTTAGGAGAAACGACCGTTTTAAGTAACGGCGTTTCGCGAACGAACCGTTACCACTCACCTTACTTTGAAACATAGGTTAAAGACCTTAAAGGACTAATTGGAGTAAGAAACATTTATGTGAAGTGTATTATGCAGTTGGTAAGGCACTCGCGAAAGAATCTCCTTAAAACCCTTAATGGTTAATTTATTAAAAATGGTGGAGCCGAGGGTACTCGAGCGACTTAAGTGAATCGTTAAGCGCAAAAGCGAACGTTAGGGTCTAATTGGTTAAAGTATAGATTCATAAGCGACTTTGGTTTAATTCCAACTTATATGTTGTTTATAGGTTACCAGACTCGGTCCAAGCCATTTATCACCCGCAGTCGCCCAGGCAAGTTTTCTACCCGTAAAACTGTTGTTGTGATGTATATGTGTATATGCATTATCTTGTGATAGATGCATGATTGTTATTAGCTAATTCTTGCGATATATTGGAGCATGCTGATATGGTATATATGCATGTCTGTTTCGTAATCTTGATATATATCTGTTTATTCAAATGCTTATAGTTGCATAATACCTATATTAGAGATAAGCAGTAGTTGCGTATACCCTTAGTATAAGGGACCCAAAGGTGAACCCTTTTCTAAAACCGGGAGTAGATGTTCCCGAATATATGATATATATATTTATATATATATATTGATATAGTTTTCAAAACTATTAATCGAATAAGGTTTATTCGATAAGTTTATATTATTTAATGAATATTACTTGAATATTCATTCGAGGACTTATGACTCAGTTTATATTATTTAATGAATATTACTTGAATATTCATTCGAGGACTTATGACTCAGTTTATATTATTTAATGTGTTAGATATATTTGATAATGTCATGGCTAATATGTTTTATGTTTAGCTTTCAGATCTTACTTGAACAGGATAAATCAGTACTTAACTGTTGATCAGTACTTATACTGGAAGTCGGGACTTAAGGATATCAGTACTTATGTTATCAGGAGATAATCATCAGAAGATAAATACTAGAACTTAAGTGCTGAAGGACAATCAGATAAGGACAGTAGCTGATTAAAGGAAAGAAGATCAAGATAAACATAAGAAGAGATATGCATGAAGTAGGAATTCTGTAAAGAATGGAATACTTGGAAGAAAAGATATCTGATTGATATATTTTAGGAAGCAGAATTATATTCCATATCAATTAGCGATTATCTTGTAACTGTGTAGTATATAAACACAGATATAGGGTTTACACTAAAAGTGTTATCATTATTAGAGAAGATTATTCATTGTAACCCTAGCAGCTCTCGTGATATTTGTTCATCACTGAGAGGTAACAGTTCCATACTGTAACAGAGTTTATTGTTTCAATAAAGTTTGTTTTCTGTTACTTAAGTTCTTAAAGTTCGATTTGAGTGTACTATACACTGTATTCACCCCCTCTACAGTGTGTGTGTGACCTAACAATTGGTATCAGAGCTTATCTGTTAACATACATACAGTTAAAGTTCCAAACACAATCATGTCGGACACAGAAACTCCAACTAATCCTACCAAAACCGAGGAATCACCAAAGACACAAATTTAGAGTCGGTATGAGACCATCAGAGTTCCCATACTGAGACCATCTGAATATCCCATATGGAAGTAAGGATGACCATGTTCCTGGAAGCAACCGATCCAGAATACCTTGATAGAATCAAGGAAGGCCCTCACAAACCAACCAAGCTTGCTGTTGCAGTTGCAGGTGAAGCAGCAAAGACCGTACCAAAAGATAAGAGTGATTATACTGCTGAAGACATAGCATTAATTGCTAAGGATGCTAAGGTACGACACTTACTGCATAGTGCCATTGATAATGTAATGTCAAACAGGGTAATCAACTGCAAGACTGCTAAGGAGATATGGGATGCTCTGGAAACAAGGTGTCAGGGAACTGACACAATTAAGAAGAACAGGAAGACAATACTCACTCAAGAGTATGAGCACTTTGACTCAAAGACTAATGAGTCATTGAATGATTTATATGATAGATTTGTCAAACTTTTGAATGATTTGTCATTGGTTGATAAAGAGTATTATCTTGAAGATTCAAACCTTAAGTTCCTGTTAGCTCTTCCTGAATGCTGGGATTTGAAGGCAACGACAATAAGAGACAACTACAATCTTGATGAAACAACTCTTGACGAAATCTATGGAATGCTCAAGACTCATGAGCTGGAGATGGAACAAAGAAGCAAGAGGAAAGGAGGAAAGTCAAGGACAGTTGCTCTTAAGGCTGAAGAAGAATTCCCCAAAGCAGCTTCCTCAGAGAAAGACAAGGGTAAAGCTCTTTTCATAAAGTCTGATACTGAGTCATCAAGTTCTGAGAGTGATGATGACTCCGATTCTGAAAGCTTGCCTGAGACTGATGCTGATGAGGAGATGATGAAGCTGTGTGCTCTTATGCTGAAAGGAATCACAAAGATTGCATACAGGAAGTTCAGGAAGGGAAAGAAGTTTTCCTAAGTTCTGATAAAAAGAATTTTAGAAGATCTGAAGGCAGAGGAGGAAAGTCTGACAGAGGAGATTACACCAATGTTAAATGCTATAACTGTGGTGAGAAAGGCCACATATCTCCTGACTACAAGAATGTAAAGGGTGATAAAGGCAAGGCTCTTGTCACAAAGCAGAAAAGCTGGACAGACACCTCAGACTCTGAAACTGAGGAAAACTATGCATTGATGGCAAATGCTGATAAAGAAAGTGCTGAGAGCAGTTCTGAAGCTGCTGAAACAAAGGTACCTCAGACTACTTATGCTTTTCATACTGATGATATTAATGAGTTGAGAAGATATCTTAAAACCATGTTTGTTATTTATAGAGATCAAACTTTAACATGTGAAAGATTAACTTCTGAAAATCTTGCATTTAAGAAAAGAAATGATTTCTTAGAAAAAGAGTTAGTCATGTTCCATCAAACTCAGAAGGATAGAGATGATGCTTTTTATGTTAGGAATGAAGTGCTAAAATTAAATGAATCTCTAAAAACTGAGTTAGAAAAGGAAAGAGAGATTATCAGGACTTGGACTAACTCTGGAAAAACAACTCAAAATTTGCTAAGTAGTGGAAACTGGAAAGAGGGCTTAGGTTATGGAGAAGATAAGAAAGATAAAGGAACTGAAGAAATTAAGTCTGTTGATAAGCAAAAGCCAAAGGTAAACCTGTTAAGTTTGTAACTGTAAAGTCTGAAAATAAAAAATCAGAAGTTACAAAGGAATCAACTTTTGACAAACTAAAACAGGAAAAGACAGCTGAAGTGAGCATAGGCTTAATGACAAAGAAGCAGCTTAAGCATAAGCTGAAAGATGTCAAGAATGCAAACAAGGTAAAATCACCTAGGAAAAATAGGAATGGAAAGGAAGGTGTGAATAAAAGCAATGATTATAAACCTGTTCCTGATGCTCCTAGGAAAACATGTCATAATTGTGGAAGTTCTAACCATCTGGCTTCTTTTTGCAGGAAGAATAAGAATATTAACTCCTTACCTTCAAAATCAGGAGTTAAGAGTCAGTCTGTTAGATACAAACCACAAAATCCTTATTTTCATTGTGGTAGTTTATGGCATTCCATTTATACTTGTAAGGAATATCATAGTTTGTACTATGATTATTATCAAATAAAACCTTCTTTGAAGAAAGTTTCCATTGTTCCTTCTAGTGTAAATTCTGATTCAAAGTCTGATAGTGTAAGTTCTGAAAAGAAAAATGTTAACATAAACTCTGATGCTAAATCCGCTGCAAATGTTAACAAACTTAATAAGGCCAAAGGATCCAAGCAAGTCTGGGTCCTTAAAATTAATAATTAGTGGTCTTTGTGATTGCAGGGCAACAGGAAAAATATTCTAGTTCTGGACAGTGGATGTTCAGGACATATGACTGGAAATAAGGCCCTGCTATCAGACTTTGTGGAGAAAGCTGGCCCAAGTGTTTCTTATGGAGATGGCAACATTGGAAAAACATTGGGATATGGCAATATCAATCTTGGAAATGTCATAATTAAACAAGTAGCTCTAGTCTCAGGACTTAAACACAACCTACTGAGTATAAGTCAAATCTGTGATAGAGGTTATCATGTTGATTTCTTTGAAGAACACTGTGAAATTGTGAGTAAATCTAAAGGCAAAGTTGTTCTGAAAGGATACAGGCGTGGTAACATTTATGAAGCTAAGCTTTCAACAAGTACTGATGGTTCTGCAATCTGTCTAATGAGTAGAGCATCAATTGAAGAAAGCTGGAATTGGCATAAAAAACTCTCTCATTTAAATTTCAACAATATAAATGAACTGGTCAAGAAAGATCTTGTGAGAGGATTGCCAAACACAGTATTTGCTCCTGATGGTCTTTATGATTCATGTCAGAAAGCCAAACAAAGAAAAACTTCATTCAAGAGCAAGACTGAATCATCAATTCTTGAGCCTTATCATCTAATACATGTTGATCTATTTGGTCCAGTAAATGTCATGTCTATTGCAAAGAAGAAGTATGCGTTGGTCATAGTGGATGAGTTCACCAGATACACATGGGTGTATTTCTTGCATACAAAAAGTGAAACTGCATCAACCTTGATTGATCATATCAAACATCTGGATAAAATGGTCAAAGATTCTGTGAAAGTTTTAAGGAGTGATAATGGCACTGAGTTCAAGAATTTGATAATGGAAGAGTTCTGCAAAAACCATGGAATAAAGCAGGAATTTTCTGCTCCTGGAACTCCACAGCAAAATGGAGTTGTTGAAAGGAAGAATAGAACTCTCATTGAAGCTGCACGTACAATGCTTGAAGAAGCAAAGCTTCCAACCTATTTTTGGGCTGAAGCTGTGCAGACTGCTTGTTTTACTCAAAATGCAACACTCATTAACAAGCATGGAAAAACACCATATGAGATGGTGAAGAAAAAGAAGCCAAATCTGAAATATTTTCATGTATTTGGATGCAAGTGTTTTGTTCTCAAGACTCATAATGAGCAGCTATCAAAGTTTGATCTAAAAGCTGATGAAGGAATCTTTGTTGGATATCCACTTTCCATAAAAGCCTTCAGAGTCTATAATTTGAGAACAAAAGTGGTCATGGAATCTATCAATGTCTCTTTTGATGACAAAAAGATTACTGGTCTTGAAGATTTCATTGACCATGATCAGCTGAGATTTGAAAATGAAGACTCAAATTCTGATACAGAAAATCCTGACAGTCTAAGTCCTGATACTGTAAACTCTGATGTTATTGAAACTGTGGAGACTACGTCAAAGGAAGATGCACCTATGCAGGGGGAGCATACTCAAGATCCTACCACATCTCAAGAAACATCAGAACATGCATCTGGCTCTTCAAGTTCTGATTCGTCAAGTTCTGATAAGCCAAGTTCTGATAGTGCTGAAAATCTAAATACTGAAGAATCCAACTCAGAGAGCATAGTTTTAGGGGGAGCATCAGAAAATGAAAATGAAAATAGCATAGATCATGGGGGAGCATCCAGTTCTAGAGAAAACCTTCCATCTGTAAGGAAGTGGACAAAATCACATACACCTGATTTGATAATTGGAAATCCTGATGCAGGTGTCAGAACTAGAACAGGTACTTCAAATGAATGTCTTTACAATTCTTTTCTCTCTTAGACTGAGCCAAAGAAAGTGGAAGAAGCTCTTCAAGATGCTGATTGGGTGCAAGCAATGCAGGAAGAGTTGAATGAATTTGAAAGAAACAAAGTCTGTACCCTAGTGCCAAGACCAAAGAATAGATCTGTTGTTGGTACAAAGTGGGTATTCAGAAATAAAACTGACAGTGATGGCATAATTACAAGGAATAAGGCAAGGCTGGTTGCAAAAGGATATTCTCAACAGGAGGGAATTGATTATGATGAAACATTTGCACCAGTTGCTAGGTTAGAATCCATAAGGATATTCTTGGCTTATGCTGCTCACAAAAAGTTTACTGTCTTTCAAATGGATGTGAAAAGTGCTTTTCTCAATGGAGAATTGGAGGAGGAGGTATATGTTGAACAACCTCCAGGTTTTGTAGATACCAAACATCCAGATTATGTCTACAGGCTTGATAAAGCACTTTATGGACTTAAGCAAGCTCCTAGAGCATCGTATGAGACTTTACCTCAGTTTCTTCTGGAAAGTGGATTCAACAGAGGGACAATAGACAAAACACTGTTCTACCTCAACCATGGAAATGACTTACTTCTGGTCCAGATTTATGTTGATGATATCATTTTTGGATCTATAAATGACAAACTTTGCAAAAAGTTTGCCAAGCTAATGCAGTCAAGATATCAGATGAGTATGATGGGGGAACTTAGCTATTTTCTGGGCCTTCAAGTCAAGCAAAATGAGGAAGTCACTTTTATTTGTCAAACCAAGTACACCAGAAACTTGCTGAAGAAATTTGGAATGCAAGATTGTTCAAGTGCATCCACTCCAATGGCCACTGCGACAAAACTGGATAAGGATACCGGTAAATCAGTAGATATTACTGACTATAGAGGTATGATTGGCTCTCTACTCTATCTAACTGCTAGTAGACCTGATATCATGTATGCTACCTGTCTTTGTGCAAGATTTCAAGCAGATCCAAGAGAACCTCACTTAACAGCTGTAAAAAGAATCTTTAAGTATCTTAAAGGAACAGCTGCTCTGGGATTATGGTATCCTAGAGAATCAGATTTTAAACTAATAGGTTACTCAGATGCAGATTTTGCAGGTTGTAAAATTGACAGGAAAAGCACAACTAGAAGCTGCCAATTTCTTGGAGGCAGATTGGTTTCTTGGTACAGCAAGAAACAAAAGTCAATTTCCACATCAACTGCAGAAGCAGAGTATATTGCTGCAGGGAAGCTGTTGTGCACAGATTCTTTGGATGAAGAATCAGTTACTGGATTATGGGTTAACATATTTCAAAATCCCTATTTACTGTGATAATCAAAGTGCTATTGCTATGACAGGTAATCCAGTTCAACACTCAATGACAAAGCACATCAGCATCAGGTACCACTTCATCAGGGAACATATGGATGAAGGTACAGTGGAATTGCATTTTGTTCCCACAAATCAACAACTTGCATATATCTTCACAAAACCACTATGTGAAGCTACTTTTACAAGATTGGTAAATGAACTTGGAATGGTTTCAGGTTCTTTCTCTAAATCTGTTTAGTCTTGTTCTGTGTTATCAGACTTTATGCTCAGTATTTACAGAATTAATCTCATTATGTATTCTGTGCTTAATTGATAAATATCTTTAAGTACTGACTGTTGTCCGATATATGTTTCTAAACTCTGATAAGTGATATGTCTGTTCAAGTACCTATTCTATCCTATGAGGATAACTGTGCTAGATACTGACCTAGTAGTCTTCAATAAACAAATGATTCCATGTAAGAAGTAATTATTTCAGTGAAAACCCTATGACACTAGCAAATTCTGATAATTGAGCTTAGTTAAGTTTACTTTGTATATCTTATTACTAAGTCACAAATTAGAATAATGCTACTCATTTGTTAAGTTCTGATACTAGTAAAACTGCTGAATGTACTAAGTGCTGATAAACCTCACTTATCAAAAGAAAAAAAACAAAAAGATCAAAGAATAAAATCAAGTACTCCTTTGAGATCTAGAGTAAAAATGTGGAAGGGACGACCCAAGTGCATTGCTGGTATTAAGTAGATATGCATTAGAAAAGCAAAATATTTTCTTGGTGACTTTTCACACTCTATGATTACTGGAGAAATACTCTGATAATAGCATAAATTCTGATAAACAGTCGTGACTCACTTACACTGAGAAGCCACTGTAAAATTAGAATTTCAAAAGATGCATAAAATTAGCACAAAACAGTTGAGGTGGACTCAAGCATGAACTCATTCATCAGTAGGATTTAGGACAATGACAGCTCTTTAGCAAAATTTTAGTTATGCCTTATTTCTAAGATGTACTGAAGTGAATCATACTTTACTCTTTGTCTGTTATTTAGCTTAATGCACACACTAATCACTCCATCTGAATGATAAAAATTTCTGTGGTGGTCTATGTTATTTTAGATAAACAGTCATTGTGTCATTATTGCACAAATTCTGAGGATAAGTTCTAGTTACACGTTCTGATGATTAAGTTCTGAAGTCTATAACTCAGAACTTGTATGAGGATTTCCTAAGATGGGCATTCCTTTTTCGAGTTAAGAAATTATGTTTTGATGACTGTTAAGTTCTGGTATAGGTCTAAGTTCTGATTTCTCAGTCTAATCCTTTACTTGGCTTATCTGTGAATAAAATTTGATAACGGTCTCAGTTCGAACTAGAATATGTTGAAGTGGAAGATTAATAGTCACTATGATTAGGATTCATGGTATTCGTACTTGAACAGTCCACTGTTACTTGTTTCGTGTGCGTTTTAAACCATGTTTCCTCTTTCCAATGAATGTTATTCTTTTTCAAAGTCTAGGGAGACAAGGTAGAATTAATTCTATCTGTCAGCATTCAATTTCTTTGCGTCTCCTGGCATTCTCGTGCCTATATAAGCAGCCACTTCACATCAGTCTTTCCATAAAATTCTTCTCACACACTTATCTTCATACTTCTTCTTTCAAAAACACAATGGTCAGATACAACATGTTTTTGAACTACCAAAACTTCAATATGGAGCTAAGCTGTGCCGAGTGGCAGCAAGAATGGCATGTCATAGCCATTCCTGAGGAGATATGGGACTCTGTCCCACAGGAGGTACTGACACACCTTCTGTTCTTCTATATGGACTACCATCGCCAACTGGAGCGATTGGAGGAGGAAAGGCTGGAAGCTCTCCGCCAGCAAGAGCGAATCATCAGACTCGCCATTCTGTTTGTCGAGAGTAGGAAGAAGAAGATGACTTAATCTCATCTTCTTCCTGTTTTTCTTCATCATCAGCTTTGTCAGGCTTCTTAGTTAGGACTAAGGCTGTTGATGTTAGGTTTAGAAGCTTAGGGAAAATCTTGTATAAGTATTGATGTAATTTCCATTTCATAAATGTATTGTCTTGATATATTAATTGAAAGTTTTTTTTACTTCAAGATTTTGTTTCTGAGCTATTTTATCTTGTGTTGATAAATCCTGATTGATATTCTGATGACCATATAAATTTTGTTTTATATTAAGTTCTGATTCATTTTCAGCACTTACTTATCTAATTTATCTTGGTCATTTTCATGTGATGTATTTTCAGAATATCAATGATGCAGTGAAAAATAATTCAATCAGTGATAACGGTTTAAATTTTGAATTAAAATTGTTTCTCTTGATAAATGGAACGGTTTTTCCTTGAAACTAGGCAAATGGGTAAGTAATGATTCCTGTTTTCTCGAGCCCAGTAACTGTCCGTTATTACTGCATGTCTGACAGGTGTCCAACGGTAACATTTTTGTTCAGAGTATAAGTACAACAGAGAGAAGATTTCTTTAATCTTTTATTTTCTTTATATTTTATCTCTCTCCTTACTTTTACTCCCTTTCTCTTTATTTCTCACGTTGGTTTTTCATACAGACATTATCTCAAACACCTAACAGGCATACTTGAATCTCATTTTTTTTCACATGGCACCAAATGATTTAATCATTGATGGAGCTAAGTTTGTCCCCAACAACTATGCTGCAGTTCTTGATCACACTGAAGCTCCATCTGAATTGCACTTTGTGCAAGACCTTCTTGCACATAGTGAGGTTGGGTATGCATTAACACAGCCTGAATTCTTTTCAAGCCAACAAGTTCTGAGGTTTTGGAGGACTGGACTTTTTGATGATGGCGGTCAACGTGGAACTCCCAGTATTATCTTCCAAGTGGGTGATTCATCCTTTGTAGTCACTCCTGGTACAGTACGCAGGGCTTTACATCTTCCAGAAGATTGTACTTTCTCAATTCCAGAGGACTCAGCCCTTCAGGAGTTAATGGCTGAATTGGGATATGAAAAGAGTCTGACGAAACTTGGACAGTTGAAACGGGCTAATATCAGAAGAGAATGGAGTTTCTTCTTTGACTGCATCACCAAAGCTTTTGGGAACAAATGTTCAAATTTTGATGCTATCCCAATTCTGAGTCAGCACATAGGGTATGCTATTATTCATCAAACTCATTTTGATTTTGCAACTGGAATAATTGGTTTTATTGGGGATAGGATGACAGAGGATCGAGATGTTGTTTATTTTGCTAGATTCTGTCAACTTATTTACACTTACTGTACTGATGAACCTCATTTAGTCAGCACTCAAACCCCACATTTTAAGGTTGCAAAACGATACTTTAATGACCTGGTAAATGCTGATACTAAGAAAAAAGTGGTTAGACCATTACAGATTCCTAAGTCTGTAAAACAGATCCTGGTAAATGCTGATCCTGATACTTATAGATCTGTTTACTCTGATGTCCAACCAACTCCAAACACCCAAAATCCATCAACCTCAGTACCTACCTCTCATTCTACTCAACCTACCCTCAGAACATATCTCAAATCCTATCTCTCCACTTCACAGACTGCTCAACCTTCATCTTCAGCACCTACTGTGAAGCCTTCATCTTCCAAGCCAAAGAGGACAAATAATGTTCCTCAAACATCTCAAAAGAGAAGGAGGATTGCATTGAGAGATGAATCTGATTCTGAGGAACAGGTTTCTTCTAGAGAACCTGTTGTTTCTGAAGCTGAGAAAGAGATTTCTCAGAAGGATTCTGAAATTGGGGGTTCTAGGCTTCTCAAGAGGCTTAGACGAATGACAGTTCCTGAAACTCCCAAGGAATCCAAATCAACAAAGAAGTACAGGAAACAGAGGGCACAAAGGCCAGTTTCAGATGATGAAGAGGAAGCAGCTAAGGAAGGGGATCAGGAATCTCTGATCTCACAAGACAAGGAATTTGCTCCAGTCACTTCTTCTCCATCAACTCCATCTCAGGAAGCTGTATCTGACAAGGCTAACTCACCATATGTGTCTCTTGTTGATCCAGGCACAAGTGCTGATATTGATGTTCAACACTTGGTTGTGTCTGAAGTATTTCTCTTAGAAGCTCCAACAGCAAATAATCCTTCCACAACACCTGTTACTGATGCTGTTCAAACTCCAGAGTTATCAACAACACCTTCTCTGCATCAAGATGCTGATGATCAGACTTTAGGTGAGCATCAGGATATGGCTGTTGATCAGAATTTAGTATCAGATCAGCAATTAGAGGATGCTGAAGCCTCCATTGCTACTCACACTGTTGTCTTATCAGAAGATACTGATTCTTTAAGTTCTGATGCTGCAAATGCTGGAGATACTGGTGATGCTGCTCCAACTGTAGATGCTGATGAAGCAGGTCTTTCATGACATACTCCTCAACAAACTCTTCCTAAGTCTGAACTGGTAAAGAAGTTTGTTACCGGGGCTGCACCAGTACCTTGGAGTGAAACTCCTACAGGTCAGGAGTGGACTAAGGAATGGAACTCAGTTTCATGTGTTCCAACTGCAATACATCTTGCTGAGCACTTGACTAAAGCTGATGAAATGTTAAATTCTGATGATTTAAAAACCCAGCTTAGAGTCACTGCATTGAGTATTAAACATCTACAAGGTTTTCATTCAACTACTCATGCAGAGCTACACAAAAATGAGGAGAACTTTCTCAAACAAGAACAAGTTTGAAAAATTGATAAGAAAAAGTTCTTTCAACCTACCATTGACAGGATTGCTTATATTGAGAAAACTCAAGAGAAACAACAAGCTCAGATTGATGACATTCTGACAAATCAAGCTTCGCAGCAATCGCAACTTACTGAAATCCAATCCTCAGTGGAATTACTTATCTCTCTTTTACTACTTGCTGATGCCAAAAAGGGGGAGAAGGTAATTAAGTCCAAATGCAACACTAACAAGACACTGCAAGGAAAGGATGATGGAAATGATGATCAAGGATACTCTGGAATGGGTAGTGGTCATAGTCAAGGTAGAAGGTTTATATCAAGACAAGCTAGTCACAGGTCAAGTTCTGATACTGGGAAAAGAATAAGTTCTGCTGCTAGTAAAAGGATAAGTTCTAATGAACTTCTAGATCTTGATGAGGAAATGTCAAGACAGTTATTTCTTCAAGAAAATCCAGGAATGGACTTGGAAAGTTTAAAGGAAGAAGAAGCTAGACTGAAATCAGAGAAAGTCATATCTAAATCTGAAGCTTCTGGTAAAAATTCACTTCCAAAACTCAAAGGCATTGTGATAAAAAAAAGGACACATACTGAAGCAACGTTGGCTAGATCACAACCATAGATAGATCCAAGATCCAAGGGTAAAGAAAAGGTTGGTGAACCTATCAAGGTTTATGTACCTCCTGCGGAAGAAGAAATTACAGATGAAAAGGATGATCTTGCTCTGACTTCAAGAAAAGTTCTTAAAACAACCTCTGACATGGCTCAAGTTGTTCAGAGTCAAGAAATTGTAAGTTTTGATATTCAGAAGAAGCAAGTAACCTCTGACAGAGCTCAAGTTAACTTGATATCAGAAAATAGATCAAAGACACTCTTACCAGGATTCACTAAAGCAAAACAGACTCAATCTTTGAAGACTACTGCAAGTGGTTTTGAAGCAAGAGTAGAAACTGGAAAGGAAGCTAGAGATAAAACTGGATCGGGAAGTGCTGATGAAAGAAGAGTACACAACACTACCAATGATCCAACTTCCTTGAGTGAACCAGGTATTGGAGCAACTCCTGAGAGATTGAATCAACTGGAATCTGTACAGATGGTTTACCATACCTACTTGAAAGAATACATCATGTTGTATTTCATGACAGATGGTAGGGTTTATCATATAAGACAAAATGCCATTCCATTGAAGTATTTTGAAGAATTGGAGCATGTACTTTTCTTACTTTAAGTGGATGACAGAATAACAGAGACTGCTGCAAACTACTTAAAAGAACAAATTCAGAGACAGAAAAGGCTTTATTCTGTTAAGTCTGACAGCATATATGTTCCAAAGTACAAACATCACAATGGTGATATTGTTGATATGAAGCCTAATACTGCACAGATCAGAACATATCTTGGTATTAAGGGACTTGAATTCAATCTGGAGTCTGACAAAGCTTATGTCATAAGACTAGATCAGGAGTTGAGAAAAGCAAAGATCAATGATCTCAGAGCTGCAATCTTTCAAACTGGTGAAGATACTGCAGAGCTTAAAGATGTCAAAAGGAGAATGATTGATGAACTAAGATATGCTGAGAAATGTTTGTTGAAGAACTATCTCAGAACAACTCCTGACATCAGAGAGATCAGAAAATGATGAAGCCAAGTCGAAGATCTACAACTGCTTAAATACTGATATTTATACAGACTGAAGTTGTTATCAGAAGTTGAAATTTATAAAAGCTTTAAGGACTGTAAGTTGTAGTTATCTAGTCTAATTCTAATGCATTTGTACTTAATGTTTTTGACATCATCAAATATCTGTTAAACTTGTATATTATGTTAATTTACAAGT
This sequence comes from Apium graveolens, assembly GCF_009905375.1. NCBI lineage: Eukaryota > Viridiplantae > Streptophyta > Magnoliopsida > Apiales > Apiaceae > Apium > Apium graveolens. Next base: position 64,567,342 of record NC_133657.1, read on the forward strand.
TGGGGGAGATTGTTAGATATATTTGATAATGTCATGGCTAATAAGTTTTATGTTTAGCTTTCAGATCTTACTTGAACAGGATAAATCAGTACTTAACTGTTGATCAGTACTTATACTGGAAGTCAGGACTTAAGGATATCAGTACTTATGTTATCAGGAGATAATCATCAGAAGATAAATATCAGAACTTAAGTGCTGAAGGACAATCAGATAAGGACAGTAGCTGATTAAAGGAAAGAAGATCAAGATAAACATAAGAAGAGATATGCATGAAGAAGGAATTCTGTAAAGAATGGAATACTTGGAAGAAAAGATATCTGATTGATATATTTTAGGAAGCAAAATTATATTCCATATCAATTAGCGATTATCTTGTAACTGTGTAGTATATAAACACAGATATAGGGTTTACGCTAAAAGTGTTATCATTATTAGAGAAGATTATTCATTGTAACCCTAGCAGCTCTCGTGATATTTGTTCATCACTGAGAGGTAACAGTTCCATACTGTAACAGAGTTTATTGTTTCAATAAAGTTTGTTTTCTGTTACTTAAGTTCTTAAAGTTCGATTTGAGTGTACTATACACTGTATTCACCCCCTCTACAGTGTGTGTGTGACCTAACATAATGAATATTCATTTGAGGACCTATGACTCCGATTATTTACTGAATAATATTCTTTATTTTATTAAAGAATAATGTGTCGATAATCAAACTTACTTTTGATTATTCAAATAAAGATATTACTTTCGTATAAGTATATCTTTGGTTATTTACTATTCATTTCAAGTATAAGTTTTACAACTTCTACTTCAATTATTTTTATAAAGATTATTCTTTATGGGAATATTATTTAAATAATAATATTCAGATATTTTCTAATATATTGGGACTGATTATTTTATTAAATCAGCATTACTCCAAACACCCTTTAAAGTGTTTTCGAGTCTTTAAAATAATTTTTAAAAGTTAGAGCGGATCCCAAAACTCATTTTTTTATATATTTAAGATCTTCCTTTTAAAGGGGATTTAAATACTCGCTCAAAACCGGAGGGATCCGGCTCTGTGGTGTATTTTATATTCGCAACAAGGTTGCTGTTTTGGTAAATGATTTGATTACTTACCCAACGTTCGGGAAGTAAGTCCATCTATCGAGTCGGCATAAGCAACATGGGCTCAGTGGGCGTCCATGAAAGTGTAAGTGGCTCAGTGGGAGTCCATCAAATGCGTAAGTGGATGAGTGGCAGTCCAGCATAAGGTCCTATTGCGACTAGGGTGATGACCACTGGGGAATTCGTCCATCTACTAGTAGAAATGGTTACTTATTGGTATCATTGCCTGATCAGCAAGATACCGGGTTTATGCCACAATTCTTTTCCTTTCCAAAAATTCATTGGATGTTACAAACTCTGTTCATACTTTACATGACAGAGGCTTTCAGGAAATGTATAAAGAGATATATATGTGGATATATATATCGGGACTTAATGAAGTATATCATAACTTCATTTCATTCAATAATATTTCAAAGATTGAATCTATTCAAGTCTTATCTTGTAGTATCATCTATGTGATGAACTTTTGAAACTAATTATAACTTGAACAGTGGTAGTTCAAGTAGTAATCAGAAAAGATATAAGTATATTGGAGTATCTTGTAATTTCATCTTTTGAACTAATATCTAGTTAATGATTATCTTATGCATATCAAAGGTTTTCAAAAAAACGTTGAGACAAGGTTAGATGTATGAGATCACCTTGCAACGATATTTTTATACAGTTATAACTGGAACTCTGTGGATGTTATACATGTCAGAGGATTTCAAATATTGTGAAAAGTATATATATATATATATATATGTATATATATACTGAATATTTTGCGACTTGGTTGCGTTAAGATATCAACTTGGTTCATTTCTTTTGACCAAGACTTTCATGAGTACTATGAGAATGCTCATATACTGTTAATCATTATACACATTATTTTGGTGGGCTTGTTGCTCACCCTTGCTTTCTTCTTTCATCACACAATAACAGATAGAAAAGATGAACAGGACCAAGCCCCCGATTCGCAAGCGGTTAGGAAACGTTCCGCAGTTTCCTGTAGGCGTTGATGCCGTTATAGCCGAGGTAGGATCTACCAATAGGCTAGGCTTTCAACTTTTGATGTACCAGACTTATGTATATTTATGAATTGTAATAATGGCAAAGAATACGTAAATTATTCAGAAACCCTTTTTATGGTGAAGTGGTTTATAATTGTGGAATAAGATGACTTGTGTTATTTTTGGATATTCATCTCTGAGACTATAACTTGTGGTGTGTGTGTGTATATTGTGGGGTCACAATACGCAGTAGTTGGTTGACTGTTAAGATTAAGTATTGATAAGGGAAATGGAACTCGTGACAACCCGAATCCCCGACCCCGGATTTTGAGGTGTTACAGAAATGGTATCAGAGCCAAGCGTTATAAACCTCAGAGATGATGTGACGTTAAGATAATAAGTTCACTAAGATAATAAGAACTCTTGCCAAGTTCATAGTCGGGCTACCTAATGTAGTACTAACAGTTAAAACCCTTACGGGAACCCTTATAAATATCGTGATAATAACATAGTTCGTTCTCGTCTAGGGCAGCGGGGCACCGAACCCTGAGGTTCAGGAGCATCAGCATGAGGATGTTTTATTACATGTTGGAGATCACATTGTGAATCCGATAGAGTACCCTAACGAGGGACCGGATGAGATTCATGTTGAGAATGTTGCGGTTGAGGATGTTATCCCAGAAGGGATTGTTGCTGAGGAGGATCTCGTGGAGGATCCTGACGAGAATGAAGAAAGGACCGCTGAGGAATTGATGACCGTAGTCAGGGCGACTACCAGAGCAAGAATGGCCGCGAGGGTGGCACTAGAGGATGAAGAGTTGCCAAGGGCACAAAGGTTAATGAGGGCAGAAAGAGTGGGGCCTTCCACGGCACCAATTATACCAGTATCAGACCCTCTTCCAGAGGTTCCTGAAGACATCCATGAGGTTCCACCAATTCCTGTTCCCTCCCCTGTACAGAGCCCAGCACGTACTGAGGAAATGCCACCTTTATCTCATGCACCATTGTCACCTGATACCGTGCTTGGTTATCCATTTGGATCCCCTGGGCCTGTACCACCTGCACCCCATGGACTGCTAGATGCTACCACTCAGGCTTCTCTTATCGCCAATTATTATATGACTTTGGGTGGCCTGTCTGAGGCCCGTAATGTTAGGAGTGATCTGTTGGATCGACTTACTGCACCGAGGATTGAGGGTGGGGTACTTCCGGCATGATTAGCTTATAACATGGAAAGGATTGAGGCTACCACCCGTGTTACAGCTAGAGGCCATCTTGAGGGTTAGATTGATCCAGCTCTACTTGCAACTATCCTAGACCTCATCACCGCTTTAATGGAGCAGGTTAGGGATATCGTGCGTGCCCGCATTTCTTGATCCATAATAGTGTGCAGAGTCTGAACAATCTGACAAGAATTTCATGTAGCACCACTTTTGGAGGATTAGCCTAAGTTATGAATGATTAGTTTTAATGACGAGATGATTATCTATGGTAGTACTTTTGGGATGGAAGCGATCAGATCAAATGATGTAATTCTCTTTAATGTGTCCAGTTGTTGTACCCTCGAACAAATGGTTACGTATATATTCATTAATTTCAGTTCATATCAGTTTGTTTGTGATAAGTTCATATTGTTAATTGCACTATTAACACTTAAGAGAATGTCATGAAGTTTATAGAACTTGAGAATTCATAAGTTGCAATCATGCAAGGATTGAACAAGGGAAAGACTTAAGCAAAGTAAGTAAGATAAATATCCAGAGATTCTCAAAATTTTTCTAAGCATTATGCCTCCACGAGGAATAAGATTAGGGGCAAACCTTGAATGTGATAATCAGGGAGGTCGCAATTAAGATATAAGGAACCCAGAATATAATGAAGTGGAAAATGAGGATTTTAAATCAAAAGATGACCCCAATTATGGGGAGTAGGAAGAAATATTTAGACTGAGAAAGTAGAAGTCGAGCAAGATAGGAAGAACCAGGATGGTACTCCTATTGGGAAATTCATGGACCTATCTAAACAGAACTTATACTTTTATTTCCATCCACCACCTTGAGGAAACAATTTTTCCAGGACCTTTAAGTCGCTAAGCTCTCAGAGTTCCAAGGAACAAGCTGACCTAGCCGAGGCAAGAGCCTGGCTAAAGGAAATAGAGAAATGATTTTATATTCTAAATGATTGATGAAGCGCAAAAGACTATTTTTGTCACTTACCCTCCTAAGAGAGAGGCCACCCGCTGGTGAAAGGCCAAGAAAGGCACGAAGCCAGAGGTTATGATAAACTGATTAAAGTTCAGTCAATTATTTTCGGGAAAGTAATTCCCAAGGATAAGGAAATAGTGTAAAAGCTTTGGAGCTAGAACAAAAGCGGACGAATATGATGAATTATGAATCTAAGATTGTAAAAGATGTCAAGATTCGTCTGGAGGACAAGAATCCCAGAACGACGTGATGTTTGAAGTCAATGATTAGTGGGTACGTGAAATGATTGTAATAGAAAGGAAAATAAAAAGAAACCGAAGTGGAAAGGAGCATAAAGGCAATAGAGTTTGAGGAAGGATAAGGGAGTTGGGTATGAGGAAACCCTAAAGACTCGTAGCAATAGAAATAGAAAAGTATGTAATCGTCAGGATGAGGGTGATTCACCATGAGTTAAAGTTGATGATTGAGGGAATACGAGATACATATATTTTATCCCCTGTAAGTTGGGAGGATTCGAGGAAACCTGGAGATAGTTTGAAGGATAAATAATGAGACGCGGATAGACTGAGGAGACAAGGAAGTAAGAAATTAGAAAAATTGGATGAAGGAAGTGACCTTCAAGAATGTGAAGTGTAAGACCGGTGGCTTGATACTCAGAAAGGGAGACGCCAGGTACGAAAGATGTCCCAACATTGAGATGACTGTTGAGATAAACAACAAAAGTAAATAAGGAATTATTAAGAAGAAGTTCACGTTGAACACGACCAATATCTTCCAGAACATCCTTGTTATCATTACCAAATTAGGCAAGAAAAGCGGATAACCGTTGTTATCTTTTGGAGGCCATATTGATTGACCTCATTTTGAATACAGATGTTATTGTGAAATTAGGCATATACTATCGACGTGGGAATGATTGAATAAGACACCCTTATCAGGGATATATGACTTGATTTATCCATGGAAGGATGCATATACCTTTTTAAAGGTGGAATTAAGGATAGAACATCGGTAACTTAAAATGAATCCTAGGGGATGCATAAAGGTTGGCATTTCACCCTTAATAGGGATAGTATGAGTTTTGACAGTATGAATTGGAAAGGATTAAGGTAATAAAAACCTTTAGGAATCAGTGGAGAAATTTTTCAGAAGTATATAGACAATGATTCTGGTATTAATAAATGGTATCTTGATATGCCCTGTATCTAGGGAATACAGGAGGAACGATTCAAGGATAACCTTAGAGGTTTTACAAGGAGAAAGGTAATACTCAAAATTCTCAAGAATAGAAATGTTGATAAAGGAAATATGACGTAATAATAATGATGCCAAGTGGGGCACGTGTTAAACCATGAGAAAGTATGGATCGAACCAGTAAAGGTCGAAATTGTTCAGGACAATTATGACCTAAGATAAAAGATGTTCTAAGTTTGATTGAGAGTCAGTCGTGACAGTGATTAACCTCTAAAGACTGAGGCAATAACTTATGGAAAAATGGTGATATTTTTTTTTACTCATCAGATTTTAAGGAAAACATCTTCACATAAGCAGTGATTGAAATGAGGTAGAAAATTTATTTGGAGGTGGTTAAAATGACATTGACTGTAAGGAAATTTTACTATCAGGAAAGGCCAAAGAGGTGGCCGACACCTTAAAGGTAAGAGGATAATTATAGGCGCTTGTGCCAAAGGAATACAGTGATGATGGTTAAAGCTGTGAAGGTTGTATTATGGTTTGGAAGATTGACATTCCTTCTGATGACTGTGCAATACCCAACCGTAATAGTAGTTGGTAAAGGTTTAATTCATGTAATCGCCATGAGCGGGCTATCTATCTCAGAAGGTACTATCTTGAGATAAGCCAGGACCATATTTCAAAAAGGACTAGACGAACCTTTGAGTTAAGTCTTCTATGTAAGGCATATGATTAAGAATGGTATTAACCTGCTATCGTTGCTTTGATTGAAACTCTTCTGCAATTTTATCTGCTTCATGTCATGAAAGTACGTCATAATTTGGAGTGTTCTTCATGAATTATGAATGGTGATTATGTTAACTCCTTAGAAGAATTCTATATGACATGTATGGACTCCGTATGGTTAGATTTTAAGATTTCATGGAAAGTGAATGACGACAGTAGGTCAGTGGTGGACCATAGTAATGCAGCAATGATTCTGCGAGCAATGAGCTGATCACAACCGTGAGAGTTGTATTGGAATGGATGTTGAGATTGAGTACCACTAATCGGGTCGTGTTGACATATAAGTTATCTTTGATAGAAAAACTAGGTCGATTATTTACCTATTGAATATTTATTCCTTCTATCAATAGAGAGTCGTATTACTATACGAGGAAGGTTGCAGTGTAAGCATAAAATTCTAGTAACGACGATGTCTAGAATGAGGTCCCAGATTCGAGTTTCGATATCGAGGGAGTTTCAAAGGTGATTGTGTATAAGCTCGAGGAAGAGCATGGGTCCGTAGAATGATGGACGGAATAGCGAATACCTGATGTTGATATATATACGTATATGTTTTGTTCTCCTATGACAAACCTCTATAGTTCAGAGGTAGATTCCAAGCCAGATATTTTGTGGCAGCATAATTTATATATATATACAATTCTCTTCAATTCATTTTTTTTCTCTCCTTTTCATTTTGTATAAGCTGAGAAGAACAATCCTTCCAGAAGGGGAGGTATTGCCGAATGACTATCTATCTGTGTGATAGAAGCCTAGTAGGATACCACATATTGTTTAATTGCTTGTCAAGTACTAAAGGCTGGCCACCTTCTGTACTAACTATGCAATAGAACAAGTGTTCATGATCATAGTGATCCCTCAATAAATTCTTTTACTTCTATATGAAGGACCAAGCTTTCGAAGATGGAGGCAGCTAGAGAGGAAGTGGTACCAAGTATGGTGGTATTCCGATTCTAACGCGTTCGTGATACTAAGGTTGACGCGATTATTAAAAGGTTATAGAACGCTAACGAGCAAAAGTGTAATCAGTATAAAATTTGGTATGGAAGATAGTAACAATTACGAACTGGGAAAGAGTGGGTATTGAGAAGCAAAAGATGTAGATCTAGATGAGATAATGAGAGTCTGTACAATAGACTTGAAAGAAATTTGGAGTGATCACTTAACGCTGATTAAATTTTCTTAAGATAATTGATCATATGTCAGTATCGAGGCATCGCCTTACGAGATCCTTGAGGGAAAACAATGTCGATCTCCCTTATGATATGATGATGTTGCAGAGCGCAAGATGCTTAGACCAGCAGTGGTCCAAAGGACCAAGGATATAATAGATTAAATCAGAGGACGGCTGGTAGTAGCCCAAGATGAGCATACGAAGTATGTTGATTTGACACGAAAGGACAAAGAATAGGAAATAGGGGACCTAGTAATGTTAAAGGTATCCCTTTGAAAGGATTGATGAGGGTCAAAAAGAAAGGAAAGCTAAGCCTACGAATTGTTGGACCCTTTGAGGTATTAAGATGTATTTGGAAGTTAGCATATGAGCTAGCCCTACCCCGAACATGTAGCAAGTCATAACGTGTTCCACGTATCAATGTTAAGGAAGTGTAATTCGAATTCCAGACAAATAGGGGCGTATGAGCGCATAGACATGCAACCAGACGTAACCTATATGGAGCAACCAGGAAGGGTTATAGATTGAAAAAGGAACAAGTGCTTAGGAGAAGGGTTATCAAACTATTCAGAGTTTGATGGAAGAACCACAATGTGGGAAAATTTACTTGAGAGTTAGAAAGTGCAATGCTAAGAAAGTATCCCTATTCATTTTCTATCTGATTCCGGGACGGAATCCTTTTAAGGAGGGGAGACTGTAATAACCCCAATTTTTGGAATTTTTGAAACCCTTATAAATATTGCTTTTGCTGAGTATGCTGAATAAGAAAACTTTTCATACCACACTATGTAGGGGTTCTTTTATTGATCTTCTGAGATATTATTAGTACTCTTTGTGGTATATAAGTGTATGCAAAGATCGTCAGAATCCAAATCCGAACACTTTGATTTTTTCCCGAAAATCCACCAGATATCGAAAGAATTGAGTATAAGGTAACAGGATAAAAAGGATTTAAATTCAAGGATTGTAAGTGAGGATCATAAAAGGAATATAATGTATTGAGAAAGGTTAAGGGAACCCAAGTAATAAGATCCCGGGTATGATCCCTCAAACGATAAACGAAATCGAAAGTTAAGCGAACCGTATAACAGATCAGCGGTCATTAGCCAAGTAATTAGAAGCTAATCAAAGAGATTAGTAGGGATGATGCCATCAAACCAATGAGAAGAGGACAAAGGTGGGAGGGTGACATCACATGGTGACATAAGCATGACCAAAGCAAGTGTATTGTTGGTTGATTTAGAACCACACAAAAGTTACCATGGTAAAAGGTAAGAAAACAAAACAAAACAAATCAAAATCAACCAACCAACAAATCATTTCACCAAAACACAAAATTATTACATTTCTTCATCCAAAAAGCTCTCAGCTTTTTCTTCTTCTTCAAAGCAAGAAATTCAAAATCTTAGTTCCAAGCTTTGTTAATTAGCAAGGTAATTATCCAAGACTCCTTATGCATAGATATAGCTATCCTATAAGTTTGAGCTCCTAAATCATTCACAATCTCTTCCTAAAAATCATGGAAGAAGATGGTGAATAGTGTTTTTCAAGAACTAAAATTTTTGTTCTTGAGTTTTTGTTTAGATTAAGCTTGGATAAGGACTTTTAAGGGTGATTCCAAGCTAGTTACTTGATTCTCCACTCTCCAAGGAAGGTATAACCCCTCCAAACCCTAACTTTACTTGAGTATTAGGTTTAGTTATGTTGTTATAGTTCATGAGAGGCTTGTTTGTTGTGAATGTAGAGGATAGTTGGTGTTGTAATGTTTTGGAGTTATAATTCTTGGAGTATTGATTAATGAACTTAAGTATAGTTTAAATTCATGTTTGAGGATATTATAAATTGATAATGTTGAGTTGTTGGGGCTGTTATGGTGAAGTGTGGATGGAGTTTTGATTGGGTTGTGATTGTGGGTTGATTGTGGGTTGGTTTGGAGTAGAATAAAATTGGTAATCGCGTAAACATAGCCATCGTAATGTCCGATTTACTTTAGACTATTTTTGCTCTTAACATTAGGACCCGTGAACTCACTTCTAGGTTTTGACCATTGCCATGATTAGATAGTTCATGTTACGAGCTTCATTTTGAGTAAGAAACATTTATGTGAAGTGTATTATGCAGTTGGTAAGGCACTCGCGAAAGAATCGCCTTAAAACCCTTAATGGTTAATTTATTAAAAATGGTGGAGCCGAGGGTACTCGAGCGACTTAAGTGAATCGTTAAGCGCAAAAGCGAACGTTAGGGTCTAATTGGTTAAAGTATAGATTCATAAGCAACTTTGGTTTAATTCCAACTTATATGTTGTTTATAGGTTACCAAACTCGTCTCAAGCCATTTATCACCCCCAGTCGCCCAGACAAGTTTTCTACCCGTAAAACTGTTGTTGTGATGTATATGTGTATATGCATTATCTTGTGATAGATGCATGATTGTTATTAGCTAATTCTTGCGATATATTGGAGCATGCTGATATAGTATATATGCATGTCTGTTTCGTAATCTTGATATATATCTGTTGATTCAAATGCTTATAGTTGCATAATACCTATATTAGAGATAAGCAGTAGTTGCGTATACCCTTAGTATAAGGGACCCAAAGGTGAACCCTTTTCTAAAACCGGGAGTAGATGTTCCCGAATATATGATATATATATATATTTATATATATATTGATATAGTTTTCAAAACTATTAATCGAATAAGGTTTATTCGATAAGTTTATATTATTTAATGAATATTACTTGAATATTCAATCGGGGACTTATGACTCAGTTTATATTATTTAATAAATATTACTTGAATATTCATTCGAGGACTTATGACTCAGTTTATATTATTTAATGAATATTACTTGGATATTCATTCGAGGACTTATGACTCAGTTTATAATATTTAATGAATATTATTTGAATATTCATTTGAGGACCTATGACTCCGATTATTTACTGAATAATATTCTTTATTTTATTAAAGAATAATGTGTCGATAATCAAACTTACTTTTGATTATTCAAATAAAGATATTACTTTCGTATAAGTATATCTTTGGTTATTTTACTATTCATTTCAAGTATAAGTTTTACAACTTCTACTTCAATTATTTTTATAAAGATTATTCTTTATGGGAATATTATTTAAATAATAATATTCAGATATTTTCTAATATATTGGGACTGATTTACTTTATTAAATCAGCATTACTCCAAACACTCTTTAAAGTGTTTTCGAGTCTTTAAAATGATTTTTAAAAGTTAGAGTGGATCCCAAAACTCATTTTTTTATATATTTAAGATCTTCCTTTTAAAGGGGATTTAAATACTCGCTCAAAACCGGAGGGATCCGGCTCTGTGGTGTATTTTATATTCGCAACAAGATTGTTGTTTTGGTAAATGAATTGATTACTTACCCAACGTTCGGGAAGTAAGTCCATCTATCGAGTCGGCATAAGCAACATGGGCTCAGTGGGCGTCCATAAAAGTGTAAGTGGCTCAGTGGGAGTCCAAAAAATGCATAAGTGGCTGAGTGGCAGTCCAGCATAAGGTCCTCTTGCGACCAGGGTGATGACCAGTGGGGAATTCATCCATCTACTAGTAGAAAAGGTTACTTATTGGTATCTTTGCCTGATCAGCAAGATACCGAATTTATGCCACAATTCTTTTCCTTTCCAAAAATTCATTGGATGTTACAAACTCTGTTCATACTTTACATGACAGAGGTTTTCAGGAAATGTATAAAGAGATATATATGTGGATATATATATCGGGACTTAATCAAGTATATCATAACTTCATTTCATTCAATAATATTTCAAAGATTGAATCTACTCAAGTCTTATCTTGTAGTCTCATCTATGTGATGAACTTTTGAAACTAATTATAACTTGAACAGTGGTAGTTCAAGTAGTAATCAGAAAAGATATAAGTATATTGGAGTATCTTGTAACTTCATCTTTTGAACTTTTATCTAGTTAATGATTATCTTATGCATATCAAAGGTTTTCAGAAAAACGTTGAGACAAGGTTAGATGTATGAGATCACCTTGCAACGATATTTTTATACAGTTATAACTGGATCTCTGTGGATGTTATACATGTCAGAGGATTTCAAATATTGTGAAAAGTATATATATATGTATATATATATACTGAATATTTTGCGACTTGGTCGCGTTAAGATATCAACTTGGTTCATTTCTTTTGACCAAGACTTTCATGAGTACTATGAGAATGCTCATATACTGTTAATCATAATACACATTATTTTGGTGGGCTTGTTGCTCACCCTTGCTTTCTTCTTTCATCACACAACAACAGATAGAAAAGATGAACAGGACCAAGCTCCCGATTCACAAGCGGTTAGGAAACATTTCGCAGTTTCCTGTAGGCGTTGATGCCGTTATAGCCGAGGTAGGATCTACCAATAGGCTAGGCTTTCAACTTTTGATGTACCAGACTTATGTATATTTATGAATTGTAATAATGGCAAAGAATACGTAAATTATTCAGAAACCCTTTTTATGGTGAAGTGGTTTATAATTATGGAATAAGATGACTTGTGTTATTTTTGGATATTCATCTCTGAGACTATAACTTGTGGTGTGTGTGTGTATATTGTGGGGTCACAGTACGCAGTAGTTGGTTGATTGTTAAGATTAAGTATTGATAAGGGAAATGGAATTCGTGATAACCCGAATCCCCGACCCCGGATTTGGGGGTGTTACATTCAGCTTGAGAGTACCCTTTTGCTACCAGTCTTGCTTTATTTCTTGTAACCACACCATCTTCATCTAGTTTATTCCTGAATACCCACCGAGTACCAACAGCTTTCTTGTGTCTAGGTGTAGGTATCAGTTTCCAGACTTGTTGATGTTCAAACTGATTGAGTTCATCTTGCATAGCAATCACCCAATCTGGATCAGTCAGTGCTTCTTCAATCTTCTTATGTTCCATCTCAGAAAGAAATCCTGAGAATAGACATTCATTTTGAGTAGCACGTCTAGTTCTGACTCCAACATCTGGATCACCAATAATCAACTCAAAAGGATGAGCTTTATTCCAGACAGTCTGTCTTGGAAGATTTGATCTTGATGATTCGCCTCGAAACTCATTGGGATGTTGTGTCCTACTAGTTGATCCTTCAGCATCTCCCCCTGAGTTGTTGTCAGGTTGACTTGATGATTCTTCGTCAGTAGCAGTGGTATCTCCATTGTTGCCAATGTTTCCATCACCATTACCTTGAGTATCATCATGATTAACAGGTTCTTCACCAGCAACAACCTCAGGTTCTTGATCATGTTCTGATTCTGAATCTGACATATCATCAAACTTCAGTTTCTCAGAAGGATCTTCAGTTTGGATACTAGGGAGTTTAGTGTCATCAAATGTAACATTTACACTTTCAGTTACTTTGTGTTGATCAATGATATACATCATGTATGATCTTCTTCCATATCCAACAAAAATACCCTCATATGCCTTTGCCTCGAATGTACCACGACGATCATCTCCATCCTTGAGCACGAAGCATCTGGCACCAAATACATGAAAGTATTTGATAGAAGGTGTCTGTTCATTCATAATCTCATAAGGAGTTTTCATGAAGTCTTTGTTGATTAGAGTTCGATTCTGAGTATAACATGCAGTATTGACAGCTTCAGCCCAAAAGTACATTGGAAGGCCTGATTCACTTAACATCGTTCTTGCAGCTTCAATCAATGTACGATTCTTCCTTTCTACCACTCCATTTTGTCGAGGGGTTCTAGGAGCTGAAAATTGTCTGGTAATCCCTTTGTCTGTACAGAATCCATTGAGAAGTAAATTCTTGAATTCTGTTCCATTATCTGACCTTATTACTCTAACAGGGACATTAGAATCTAACTCGATCAACTTGATATGATGAATCACAACTTGTGGTGTTTCATCCTTAGAGTGAAGGAATAAAACCCACGTATACTTGGAATAGTCATCAACTATCACAAGACAGTAACACTTCTTTGACATCGAAAGAACATTAACTGGTCCAAATAAATCCACGTGCAATAATTGCAGAACACCGGTTATGGAGGATGTGTCAGTGCCTCTGTGACTTGCTTTCTTTGACTTTCCTTTCTGGCAAGCCTCACGCAGTCCTTCTGGGGAGAATTCCAGCTGAGGCAGACCTCTGACCAATTCTCTTTCGACAAGAGAATTCATTATTTTGAAATTGAGATGGGAAAGTCTCTTGTGCCATAGCCAACTCTCATCTGACGATGCCTTTGAATAGAAATAATAGACTTCAGGATTGCTTCCAGAGTTCATGTCAGCTATGAACAAATTTCCTTCCTGGATTCCCATTAAGGAGGGTTTTTCATTTTTCTTGTGCAGAATCTGACACTTCAGCTTGTCGAATAAAACATTGTAGCCGTTGTCACAGAACTGACTAATGTTAAGCAGATTGTGTTCAAGTCCTTGCACAACATACACATTTTCAATGATAACATTTCCAGCTAGCAAACAGCCATATCCCTCAGTTAAACCTTTGCTGTTATCTCCAAAGGTAACCACTGGGCCAGCTTTCTCAACCACATTTGATAGCAGGGCTCTATCTCCGGTCATATGTCTTGACGATCCGCTGTCAAGAATCCACACTACCGGTTGTACCTGTTTAATGCCCTGCAATACAAATGGATTAGACCTTCTTCGGAACCCAAGCTTGGTTGGGTCCGGAATACTTGTAAAATTGGCCATTATCAGGAAAAACAACATTCTTAACTTTAATGTTCTCAACTTTCTCAATGACTGGACATTTGACCTTGTAAACAGCCTTGACAAATTTCTGTTTAGGTTTAGGCACAAATGTCTCCTTTCTAGCTTTAGGAGGACTAGCAGTCTTAGGCCTATCATGCTTCCTATTATTCACATGCTGACGAGGAGTAGTCTTATCATTAGAAACATGCTTACCATTCAAATAAGCATACATCAAATTAAAAGCACAAGACATACAATCAGGAACACCACATGCTTTATGAGAGGGATTAACAACAGGAAACTTATGCATGGTAAACATGGCATTTTTGTTATCCAACTCATGTGTGTCTGAGTTAGTCTCCGTTGCTTTCACAACTTTGATTGGAACCTTTGACACACTTGACTTGGAAACAACTTTCTCATTAGCAAGATCTTCAGCACGGATTTCTTCTTGAATAATAAATGAGGTCTCATCAAATGGTTCAGCAATTGATTTTTTATAGAGGGGTTCATCATCACCCTTAAGCACATGCGGTACTTTCCTACCTTTAGCACAGACATGAGGAGGGGAGTTTATGCCTAATTCTCCAATAGCAACATTATAATCATAACCTACTCCAGATGTTTGATTAATAGCTTGCTTATTGTAGAACTCTTTAGCCTTAGAGCAAGAATTAAAGTAAGCTTTGACCATAATCTCAAGACCGGTGATCTTGTCTTTGAGAATAATTTCGAGTTGTCTATAATAGTCAATTATATTCTCTAGAAAAGATACTTGTTCTTTTAATTTATCTTGATTAATGTGTACAAGTCTTAATTCATTGACCTCTTTCTCAAATTCTATGATTTGTTGATTTAACATTTCATTATCACGACGAGCACAATCTAAGGAACCTCCTAGATGATAAACTAATTCAGCATCAGTAAATTTTGCCTCTTTTCTTGACGATGAGATGTTTGCATCACTAGCCATGAGAGCAAGATTCCCAACTTCTTCATCTTCACTGTCAGTATCATCCCAGCTTCTTCCCTTTGCCAGGTAAGCCCTTTCAGATTTACTCTTCTGATTAGAATCATAAGAGTTCTTCCTAAATTGTTTTGGCTTCCTGCATTCTGTGGCAAAGTGTCTCAACTCATTGCAGTTGAAGCATCGAATGGTGCTTCGATCAACCATCCCTGTTTTGTACCCACCACTGCTGGTGTTAGAGGATGAAGATCCACCTTTCTGGAATCTGTTGTGGTTGGACTTGTACTTGAACTTGGGATTCCTCTTGAATCTGACATTGGAGAATCTCTTGACAATCAGGGCCATTGACTCATCTTCCAATTGCTCCAGTTCTTCCAAGGAATAAAAATCATCTCCTGATTGATTTGAAGTAGGAGGATCAAATTCTGCTACTATCACATTTTCTTCAGCCATGGAAGACTGTACCATTCTTTCTGACTGTTGGGATTGTTGTTGTTGTTATGGTTGTTGTTGTTGTTGTTGTTCTTCAGCTACTAGAGCAGTAGACGTGGTGACCACTCTTCCTTTCCCGTAGACTTCCTTCTGCTGAATCTGCCCCAACTCATAGGTCTTTAACACACCATAGAGCCTTTCCAAAGAAATCTCACTCAGATCTCTTGCTTCTCTTATGGTAGTGATTCTATGTTCAAGATGAGTTGGCAGTGTTAAAAGGAACTTTTTGTTGACCTCCCTGATTGAATAGTATTTACCATTAATGTTCAGGTTGTTGATCAATGTATTGTACCTCTCAAACACTTCAGTGATTCCTTCTCCTAGATTGGATTTAAAGTATTCATACTCAGAGGTTAGGATTTCTAACTTGTTCTCCCTAACTTCCTCTGTGCCTTCATTAATTACCTCAATAGTTTCCCAGATGTGTTTGGAATCTTTACAGTTCATCACATGTCTATTCATCAAGGGATCAAGGGAATCTACTAAAATTATTTGAAGGCTAGCATCCAGGGAGGCTTCTTCTTTTTCAGCAGGGGAAAAATCCTCAGGATCTTTTACATAAGTTCTAGCTTTGGTAATCACCACATCATCTTCTATTACCTCTGGTTCAATAACCATCGGAATTTTTGGACCCTTCTTTAACACTTCCAGATATTTGGGATTTGCAACTTGTAAAAACAATATCATCTTCTTCTTCCACATAACATAATTTTCTTTATCGAATAGTGGAATTTTAACGGTTTCAACTTTTTGTGTAGACATTATGAATTTTTTTGAGTAAATAAAAATTCAAGGAGTGAAAGAATCACAAAAGTCTATAATCTTGATTTGTTCGTTAATCAGAAGTCTCTGATACCAATTGTTAGGTCTCAATATGTTTGTAGAAGGGGGTTGAATACAAACAATACCGTTTAATCGAATAAAATGCGGAATAAAAAAGTGAAACAAAATTCAAGTTGAATAAAACTATTATTAAACTTGAAAGGTATTAGAACAACAGTATTGTTTACAAGGGATTAATCTCAAATAATTTATTCCAAATCTAGAATAAATTCGACATGAACTTTTTCTATTTTTGTAATAAAAAGGATCAAATACTAAATGCAATTTGAGATTAAGTTCTAGGGATTTTGATCCGCTAGATAGTTACACAAGAACAAGAAAAGGATTTCTAGTGGATTAGATTTAACAATAAATACTAGAAATAAATGATCTGTGAATTTGCAATAAGTTCTCTGCTATTTTTCTCTGTTCCGTGTTCTTCTGTGTTTGATATTCAATGCAATGCTTCTGTTGAAAATCAGCTTCAGTTCTTTTATATTAAATCAATCCATGATTTAACTGGCAAGACAATCCTTTTAGCTTAACATGACAATCCTTTTAACTGGTAGGACTTTCGGTAGGACTATCCATTGAACTGATAGAACTTTCGGCAAGACAATCTAAATGAACTAGCATGACTTTCGGTATGACTATTGATTGTCATACCGATTGTCTTGCTAATACAAAAGATAGTCTTGCTGGATTAAAACAGATTTTAATCAAATAATAATTCTGAATTAATTAATCAATTAATTCAATTAATCAATAAATTAATCTTTGCAGATTTAATTTTTTCTCTTAATTAAATTATATGACTTCATTAATTAATAGAGAATTAATACTAATCTTGAGCAGCAACCATTCTTCTGAAAATCTTCTGAAAATCACTGTCAATTATGAATCAATTCCACCACTTCAATGTTGACACTCGATGTACTGTCTGGTTCATGAGTGACTAACTTCCGTGACGTTTCTTCATGCCTTGACTTTGATACTCTTGATTTTCTTCAGACTAAATCCTTGTAATTAATTGATACCCTGACGAGATCTCTGTCACTTGATTAAATCCATAATCTTGATTTATATCACTGAGGCTTGATCAATTTCTTGAGCTTCTTGATTTATTTCCAGTAACTAAAAAAATAAAGTAGCTATAAATATAAGAAAGCCTTGAGTAATTAAAAATGTTGAGCAACAGAAAGCAGCGCCCCGAACAGAAATATGAATTTAAGCCGAAGCAAGCCTCAAGTAGATCTAAAAATGAAATATACTATAAAGTTAGAATAACACTGAAAGAGTAAGATAACCCCAACATAAATTATAATTTTATGTTAAAATAAGCCTTTGCCGGAAAATGTAGTCGGAAGATAAACAAATGAGTGAACATATTTGTAGCACTAAATCCAAACTAAAAGTAAGTCTTAAAGGCTCCTTTCAATCCACAAGTAATATTTATATTCTTGTAGTTAGTGAAAGATTTTATTGCCAAAATATAAATTGAAGAACAAGATGTAAATTAAAAAGATGAAAGCTTGAATTGATATATTAATGAGTTTTTACAAAAATTATGAGCTACTACAAAGGAAATGAAAACTAGATCTAGAAATTGAAAAGAGAGGCTACTACTAAATTTAGGGTAAACTAAGATAAAACTAAGGTGATGAATACAAGGGGGAAGGGTGTCTTTATAGCTAAAAAATAGGGTTTAGGTTAGAGTTGGTTGAATCTTGGCCATTCAAGTGTGAGGAGTGCTTTGTTGATCTTGACCATTAATTTTCACCAACTATCTCTTTTGTCTTTTTCTCCAAGTTGATCGGTGACATTGTATTTCTTCCACTTTTTTGCCCTTTTCTTCTAATTTCTTCATATTTCTCATTTTTCCAAATATCTAAAAAATAATAAGAATGCAACAAATTAATTTATTAAAAATACGAAAGCAAACAAGAAATAGGTATAAAATTATGCAATAATATGTGATTATCAAATGCCCCCATACCTATCTTTTGCTCGTCCTCGAGTAAAATCAAAAATAAAAATGCTAACTAAGAAAAATCCTATGCTCCTTTTCGTAGGCGTGACGGGAAATTTTAGGTTTACCAACCCGTTAAACCCATAGACGATCTCCATAGGAGGAGTGTTGTCTCCTAATGGTAAACAGAAGAACTAACAATAAAAAAGATATTCAAAACATCATATTTTGAAAGAAATAAAGAAGTTAGATATATAGCTCAAAAACATGAAAATATAATAGACATAGATACAATAAATGGAAAAGCAAAAATAAATTTAATAACAGATGGTTTGATAAAAAAAAGAACTATCTAAATTAAAACAAAAGGAAGCAAATAAACTAAAAAATATTTATTTTGGAGCAATAGAATTTACAATAAAAGCATATTTTCAGAAAAATATTGATACTCCCATACAAATATATGTACTAGACGATAGAATAATAGGAAATATACAAGATTCATTAATAGCAGTAGTAAAAGGAAACTTAATATATCAGAAATTAAAATTTATAATACAACCTGATTTCAGCATATCATTAAGAGATGAAAATAAAGAAAGATCTTTAACATTATATTATAAATTAGATGGAATAAAAATGCAAAAGGGAAGTAAAGTAATTAGTATAGAAACTAAAATAGTATATGCTATGACTGGAAACCATCATGTAAAGAAACAAACGGAATTAGGAATAATAGTACCAAAATTATATAATGATATATTAGAAAAAATTGAACATAAAGAAGAATCTCAAATAACAATCCCAGAAGAATTTACAATAGACTTTAGTAATAGACAAATAATTCCAACACAAAGAATTAAACCAATATTAGAAGGATCTAGATTAAGTTTTAGAAGAGAACACAACCCTATAAATTTAATTAGATCAATGAGTATGACCAGTAGAAAATTAGATTTAATAAGATTACCGTGTTATGAATCAGATAAATTAAGAATAAAAACAATAATATTTAATGGAATATTTGCCAAAGAAGTCATAACAGAAATAAATACAGGAGCAACAAAAAGTCAAATACATATAACCGAAGTTGACTCAAACAAATGTGAGGAAATAGAACCTCAAATAATAACTGAACCAAATAGCTCGAGAGAAACAATAATAACAAAAAGTATAAAATTAAGATTAAAAATTTTAGACTTAGAATATAATATAAGCCTAGGAGTAATAGAAAATGACGTTAGTTATCAACTATTATTAGGAATGGATTTCTTAAATGAAATAAAATATAATATAACCAATGAAGGAATAGAAATAAATGATCAGAATAAATTAAGATTTATAGACAGAATATGAACCCTGAAAAGGAAATAAATGAAAAGAAAGATGAAATAGAAACTATTAATAGGATAATAAAAGAAACATTAATTATGTCTCAGGAAAAAGAACTACAATACTTAAAAGAAAAAGAAAAACTAGAAGAAGAAGTAAAAGAATTAGAGAAAATAAAAGGTAAGAAAAGAAAAATATGGATAATTAAAGGAGAATGGAGAAAACGAGTCTATAAATATGAATAATACTGAAAACCAAATAAAAGATATTTGGAACGAAATATTTATAAAGGAAAGTTTAAACGCTATATTAAAAAAGATGGAAGAAAATCAAGAAATTAGTAGAAAGATAATTAAGGAAGAAATAACAGCGTTATGGAATATATCAGAAATCCCAATCTTTAAACAAATATTAGATAAGTTAACCATTATACAAAATAGTTTAGAACAAAATAAAGAAAAGAAAATAATTAAAGATGAAACAGAAGAACCAGAACTAGTACCTATAACAGTAATAGGAAGAACTAAAGAACCTATATTAATGGATATAAGCAAATCAAAACCGAAAATAACTATAGGCGTTAAAAGAACAATAAATGGTTTAGCAGAGCTTCATAAATCAGGAAAATTTTAGGAAAATGTCTATAACAGAACATAGTGCTATAACATTTCTTAAAAAACATGGAAAAGAGTTACTGGAAAAAGAAAGACAAAAATATGAACCTATAAAACAAGAAATAAGAGAAGATGAACTAAAAGAATTAAGAAAAGAAAATGCTAAATTAAAAACTAAAACTAATATAGAATGGTTAAATAAATATAAATTTTATAAAAAAAAATATAAAACCCAAAAGAAAGAATTAAAAGAAACCAAGTTAGAAGTAATAAGTGTATTAAAAGAAATAGATAATTTAAAAAATGAGATTAATCAATTAAAAATAGAATTAAAAGGAAAGGAAATTATTAAGTCTGACGATAGTAATCCAGAAACGAACAAAGAACAAGATGAGAGCAGTAATACAAGTATATCAGATAGTAATCTAGGAGAAGAAGGATTAAATTACTTAGAGGAATCAGATAATGAGGAAAAGGAAATAATAATAAAAGAAAATAAAGAAATATTAGAAGCCCTCGGAAAAACCGTAAATGCAATAATAACAAATGAAGAGAAAAGCGATGAAAGTGATATAGAAGAAAGAGAAACTTCACATAAACAAACAAATTATGAAACCGAATCAGATAATATAATGGATAACGATGCATACCCGGAAGAAGAAATAGAAGATCATATAATAACTAAAAATAATATTAAAATGCCAGGAAATATACCTATAGGACAACAAAATGAAGTACAAGATTTCATAGGATCAATACACCAAGGAATAAATATAAATGGATATTTTCTAGATTTAGATAATGTCTACGATGATCAAGAAATAAGTAGAAGGATAAAAGATTGGAATTTAGGGATGTATATAGCCTTAATGAATTCAAAAAATATAGAAGATCTGGATTATGTTTTTGAACTAATATCAAAAACAATTATAGGAAAAGCAGCATTTTGGTTAGAAAATATTATTTATGAATTAAAAGGACAAGTAAGAACGTATGCTAGAAGCTGGAAAGATACGTTAAACGCATTTGATATATTATTAAAAAGAGAATTTCTAGGAGAAAGATGGTTTGTAGCTCAAGAAAATATAACAGTAGAAAGAAAATTAGAAATAACAATGTATCTAAATAATATGAAATGTTGTAGGATTAGTAAATTACCAGAATATACTATAAGTTTTACTAAATTCTTTTATGAAGCTAAGTTTTTACCTAATGAAAGCTTAGTATATCAACAACTGTATTATGATCATCTACCTTCACCTTATAATACCGAAATAACTAAAGAATATAATAATCTAGAACCTAAAGAAAATACATTAGGAGAAAGAATTAGATTATTAAGAGCATATTTAACTCGAAAATGTGAAGAATATAGAATTCAACAGAAAATTAAAAAGGATAAAAAACAAGGATTAAGAGAAATCTGTAATTTTACGGAGAAAAAATTAATATTTGGATGTGATAATCAAGATTATAAAACTAGAAAGAAGTATAGGAAATATAGGAAACTAGATTATAATAATCAAAATGAATATTATAGAAAACAAAATAAAACCTATAGACCTTATAAACCATTTAATCGAAGATTTAAAAGAAGAAAATTTAAAAAATATAGAAATACTCCTGAAAATAGAAAGAGATTTAGATATAAGAGAAAGTTTAGAAAAAGAAATAAAACAAAAATAGCAGATTGTAAATGTTGGAATTGTAATGAAAAGGGACATTATGCAAATAAGTGTCCTAAATTACAGCAAAAAGGAGTAAAATACATAGATACCACCGAATTAATAATGAAACTAGAATACATAAGAGAAGATAATAATAACTGGTATGATGAAGAAGTATTCTATATAAGTGAAACAGAACCAGAAGAAATAAATTATATAAATGAAAATGATAGTAATAATGAAAGTTTAACTACTGAATAGAATAAAATGGTGGCTATATATATTGAAGCACAGGTAGAATATAAACCTACGAAATATATAAAACAAAAGATATTTATAGATAGTGGAGCAGATATTTGTTTAGCTAAAGAAGAAGTATTTATTCAACACAAATGGAAGCATACAAAAAATAGAATAATAGTAACAGGATTCAATAACCATAAAAAAGAGATAGATATAATAGCAGAAAATGTAAGATTTATATTAGGAAAAATAAGATTTAGGTTACCTATAATATACCAAGAAAATAATATGAAACAACAAATGTTACTAGGAAATAACTTTTTAGATTCTTTTAAAACTCAAATAATAAAACAAGATAGGATAAGTTTGCTAACACCTTGCGAAAAATGGATAGTATTAAAAAGAATAATACCTGTAAAATCAATAGAGATAAGTAATATTAAAGCAGAAAGAAAAATAAATTTAGAACTATTAAAACAAAAATATTTAAAGGCCTTAGAAATAAATTTTGGAGAACATCCAATGAAGTTATGGGAAACAGAAAAAATATATGCTGAAATAAAACTAATAAACCCTAATGATATAATTAGAAACAGACCAATAAGATATAGCCCAACAGATCAAAAGGAGTTAGGAGTTCAAATAAAAGAATTATTAAACTTAGGACTAATACAAGAAAGTAAAAGTCCGCATAGTAGCCCAGCGTTTTTAGTAAGAAATCATAATGAAGTAAAAAGAGGAAAAGCTAGAATGGTAATAGATTATCGAGAACTAAATAAAAAGACTGTATTTGATGGATATTTTTTACCATATAAAAGAAATTTAATCAACCAAACAAGTAATAAAAAATGGTTTAGTAAATTTGATTGTAAAAGTGGATACTGGCAAATAAAATTAACTAAGGAATCCAGATGTTTAACAGCATTTAGCGTTCCACAAGGACATTATGAATGGATAGTACTACCATTTGGATTAAGAACAGCTCCACAAATATTTCAAAGAAGAATGGATAAAATATTTAGAGAAATGAATGATTTTATTCTAGTATATATAGATGATATATTAATATTTAGTGATAATTTAACAGATCATTCAAAACATCTAGAAATATTTATTCAGACTATTAGAAAACATGGAATATTATTATCAGAAAAGAAATCAGAAATATTTAAACACAAAATAGAATATTTAGGATATATTATAGACTCTGAAGGAATTCAATTACAAGAACATATATCAACAAAAATAAAGAATTTTAAAGAAATTTTAGAAAATAAAAAAGAAGTACAACAATTCTTAGGAATAGTAAATTACGCTTCAGATTATATAAAAGATTTACCAAAATTAAGAAAACCACTACAAGATTTAATAAAGAAAAATAAAACTTTTGAGTGGAAGGAAGATCATACAAATGCAATAAGAGCATTAAAAACAAAGGTAGAAAATTTACCTAAACTACGATTACCCAAAGATAGTGATCAGTTAGAACTATTTACAGATGCTAGTGATATAGGATGGGGAGCAGTATTAGTAGCTTTTGAAAAAGATGATATTGATAAAGAAAACCCTTTAATATGTGGATATGCAGCTGGAACATGGAAACCCAATGAAAAGAATTATCATATTAATGAAAAGGAACTATTAGCTGTAAAATTAGGGATTAAAAGATTTCATTATCATTTACTACCTGTAAAATTTGTTGTAAGAACAGATAATACTCAAGTAAGATCATTTATATTCAATAAAATTGACCCTTTACCAGAGTTAAATAAAAGAAGAAATTGGCAAGCATTTTTTAGTTATTATGATTTTATTGTAAAAAACATATCAGGTACTAAAAATATTCTTGCAGACTATCTTAGCAGGGAAAATGGAAAGTATTAGCAGTATTATGATACAGGTGGGAGAAGTAATTCAGAAGATAAAGGAAAAGAATGACCAGATAAACTTTATTAACGAGGAAATCAGCCAACTCACTACTACTTTAGAAGGAAAACTCAGAATATTAAACAACCTACAAAAAACCCCAGAAACCTTTGTATCAAGACTAGCCAATACTCCTACTATCAAAACAATAACCATACCAGAAAATACTATCAACACCATTACCCTAAAAGATCGTGTAACCTTTACCAAAGAATATACCGAGTCCTTTGAAAAAATACAAAAGTACTATGATTATAAAACCAATACTACAATCCTGAGAAATGGGAAATTTGGAAAATACCCAAGGTATATCTGTAGGGAAAACGCAGATTCAACTGTAGTAAAAAACCTATTACTCTTAGGATTTATTGATAAAATAATGGTAGATGAAACCTTATCAAGTATAGCACAACTACCATCAACTATAACACAAAGCCTTCAATCTTACATGAATTCATACGGACCAGGAGGAATTTATGGTATACAGGTTTTTGATGCCTGTACTGACTTAACAGGAAAACCCATATTACTCTGTCAAATATTTAAGTATGGCAGGAATACTACTATAGAAGGCGAAAATACTAGCCTAAAGACGGACATGGCATGTACAATAGAGCAATTTGGCGACTGGTTGTGTAACAAGAGAGCAATCGGCATAGCAACATTGAAGTCTAAACTTGAAGATATGATACGAGGAGGAAAGGCATGTGTCATTGGCACAAGTAAAGGTGGATTAGCAGAAGAAATACTAACTATTTATTATAATAATGATATAATTAGCAGGGATACTACAGCTTTGAACGAAATGCATGCAAGATTATCAGATTTAAAGCACAATCATGCTCAGAAGACAAAGGAAATTTATCAGAATTTATTATCAGGACAAAGACGGAGACCAGTGGCAACTCTAAAGAATATAGCAACAAAAGAAGAAGGATGTTCTGATCCCTTTGCATAAATATTTGTTAGGCCCTGAAAGGGTGACCTAACCATATAATACAATGTAATACTATTTGATGAAAGTTAGGCCCAATAGAATTTGGTGACCTAACAATGTAATAATAACGATGAATTGATAGGCCCAATGAGAATTGGTGACCTATGGATATTACAAATGATACTTCGGCCCAATAAGAATTGGTGACTGAAAACATATTACAAATGATATTTCGGCCCAATAAGAATTGGTGACTGAAAACATATTACAAATGACACTACGGCCCAATGAAAATTGGTGACTGTAATATATGTTTCTACGGCCCAATGAAAATTGGTGACTGTAATATTTTAGCAAAAGGCAACAGGCAAAAATTATGGAATTCCAGATAGAAGACACAAAGAAAAAGAAGACAGAAGAAAAAGTAGACATTATGCAAAAGAAGACAGAAGAAAAAAAAATTGGAAAAGGTTGAAAAAGAGGACATAAAGAAAAAGAAGACAGAAGAGAAAGTAGACGGAAGAAAAATTTGCAAAAGAAGACAGAAGAAAAAGATGGAAAGTTGAAAAAGAGGACATAAAGGAAAAGAAGACAGAAGAAAAAGTAGACAGAAGAAAATAAATGCAAAAGAAGACAGAAGAAGAAGAATATTATGTCGGAAAATATATGATGTAATAGAAATCTCTCCTTCTATAAAAGGAGGAATTGTAAAACAGAGAAAGGCATCAGTATTTCTTTGAATTAAGTTTAAGAGTTTAAAATCATCTGCCAAGTTATTCTCTGAGTTTTCTTATACAAATTTCTTTTTCTTTATACACTAATGGCAAGCTAAAAACCTCATCTCTGCAATCTATAACAAGAAAGCATAACAGTTAATACATATATTTAGGCTAAATTTCATACAGATCAAGTACCCAATAAACATTTACTATATTAATAATTATAAAGATGAAGAAGCAGGGAACGGTGGATAGTCCGTTGAGACGCCTGAAGTTGCAGAGCCCAAGATGACGGGGAAGTCAGAATAGGGGCATAGCATTCACCAGGGACTCCGGTGAGCTGTTCTTAATTCATAACTTTATAATTGTTTAAATGGTTTTTGCTTATTCGGTATACGATTAATATGTTAAGATGCTTAGATATATATTTAACTATTATGTGTAAATTGTTATGGATTGTAGAGAAATAATAAAATATGATTTATATATCTGTGTGCCTTCCCTCTTTAGGGTTATCAGATATAAAAAACGATCCCCCATCAATCTGGACTTAGAATTTTTACAAAAGATCCCAAGGTGTGTAGTGAATTTAAGTCCTTTGATGGATTTAACTGTCTAAGAACATTTTTTCTTTTTCAACTAATATTGAACTGACCCATTCTCTATCAAAACAAGTATCTAGCCAAAATTCACAAAATTATTCTTTTCTTTTTTCTTTTCTTTTTGTTTCAATTGACTTTATGATGTCTGTTTTCTTAGGCTTTCTAAGTTACCCATGTAGTGAGCTTTAGGTTAGTGACTCCCAAACAAGATGGTTTTAGGGAACTAGGTTTTGAAATCCCCCGACAAACTTAATAACTCGAGTAACAAAGGCCACATAACAAGACTAGTCAATTCTACTTGTGCCCATTATCTAAAGATTTTTGTTTATCAGAACAATGGGTATTGAAGTAGTTTATTCATCTTTTTTTTTTGCTTTTTTCTACTTTTTTTTCTTTCTTTTTTTTTCTTTTCGCAAAGGCTTGATTTGACATTGTTTCAACATGTGGGTTCTCTCTCAAGTATCGAATAACATCCCTAAACAATCTCTCCAAAAAAGTTCTTGTGCAAAAGTGCCGTCTTGGAATCTAGAGTGAAAATCAGTCGACACAAGATTCAAAAAGATACCTTACTCAACTACGTTTAAATAATCTAAAAGGCACTATATGTATAAGTTTTTGGAAACATGCTAACACCAACTCCTACTAAAGTTTAAGAGAGAGTAAGACAACTTAGCTAAAAATGTTTCTATTTTTTTGAATTTTTTGATTTTTTCAATTTTTTTTGGATTTTCTGCTTTTTAAGAATTACACTAAAACCCTCCCTCATACCTAAATCATGCATTTTCCTCAATGTATGCAAAAGAGAGAAATAAGCAAGGAAAATGATGAGAATATACCTGATAAGGGATGAAGAGAGTTAAAACTACCTAATGAAAGAGACTTACTTGATCATGGGTCAATGAGGTGGATGACCTCTTCCTCGAAATCGACTGACAACTCTAAAAATGGTTTGAGACGTTGTCCATTAACTTTGAATATTTTACCATTTTTAGGATTTTCAATTTCTATAGCACCATGAGGAAAAACTACTTTAACAATGTAAGGTCCCTCCCATCTAGATCTCAATTTTCCGGGAAATAAATGAAGCCTAGAATTGTATAAAAGAACCTTTTGACCGGGAGAAAAGGATTGTCTCAAAATTGATTTATCATGAAAACTTTGGTTCTTTCTTTATAGATTTTAGCATTTTCATAAGCATCATTTCTCATTTCCTCTAACTCAGACAATTGCAACTTCCTATGACTACTGGCAGTGGGTAAATCAAAATTCAACTCCCTAATGGCCCACAAGGCTCGATGTTCAAGTTCAACCGACAAATGACAAGCTTTACCAAACACAAGCCGATAAGGAGACATACCCAAGATAGTCTTAAACGCGGTACTATAGGCCCATAAAGCATATATTAACTTAGTTGACCAGTTTTTCATATTTGAGTTGACAATCTTTTCTAAAATCTGTTTGATTTGCCTATTTGAGACTTCAACTTGACCACTAGTTTGAGGATGATAAGGGGTGGCCAATTTATGAGTGATCGAGTACTTTTTTAAGAGAGACTTAAATTGATGGTTCTTGAAATGTTTGCCTTGATCACTAATGATAGCTCTAGGCGTACCAAATCAAGAAAAGATATTCTCTTTTAAGAATTTAAGAACGACCTTATTGTCATTAGACTTAGTTGAAATGGCTTCGACCCACTTAGACAAATAATCGACCGCTAAGAGAATGTAGAGGTTGCCAAATGAGCAAGGAAATGGGCCCATAAAATCTATCGCATCTATCCCCCAAATATCGAAAATTTTGATAATTAGGATCGGATTCATTGGCATCATATTATGTCTTGTGATCTTTCCTAAATTGACACTACTACAAGCGGCACAGGATTCCGCGGAATCCTTAAACAAACTAAGCCAATAGAAACCACTTTGGAGTATCTTAGCCGCCGTCGTTTTGGCACTAAAATGACCTCCACAAGCTTGATCATGACAAAAGGAAAGGACACTTCTAAACTCATGATTTGGGATACACCTTCTAATGATTTGATCTAGGCAATACTTGAAGAGATAAGGGTCATCCCAAAAGAAGTATTTGACTTGTGAAAAGAATTTGGATATATCTTGCTTGGACCAATGAGTCAGAATGTTGCTGGTGACAAGGTAAATAACAATGTCGGCAAACCAAGGGAGGGTAGAGATAGAAAGAAGGTGCTCATCCGGAAAAGATTCATTCAAAGGAAAGTCAACGATTCACTCTACTACCAATCGAGAGAGATGATCAGCAACAATATTTTCAGACCCCTTCTTATCCCTAATTTCTTGGTCAAATTCTTGGAGCAACAAGATCCATCTAATCAAACGAGCTTTTGAGTCCTTTTTCAAGAAAAGATATCGAAGGGAGGCATGATCGGTGTAAACAATGATTTTCGAACCAATAAGATAAGACCTAAACTTCTCAAGGGCAAATAGTACGGCTAGAAGCTCTTTTTTGGTGGTTGAGTAATTAAGTTAGGCATCATTTACGGTCTTGCTAGTGTAGTATATGACATGAGGGATCTGTATAGTCGGAGGCATCACACATCAACTCAAAAGGCTCATTCCAATCGGGAGATTTAATTATCGGGGATGAAGTCAATTGTTTCTTAAGGTATTTAAAAGATTGTAAACAATCACTATTGAACTCGAATTTGACATCTTTGGAAAGAAGATTGGTCAAGGGTCTTGCCTTTTTACTAAAATCCTTAATGAAACGCCTATAAAAACCCGCATGTCCTAAAAATAAGCGAATTGCTTTGACCGATTTTGGTGGAGGGAGACTATCAATGAGATCAATTTTAGCTTTATCAACTTCAATTCCCTTTTCCGAGATTTTATGACCAAGGAAGATTCTTTCTTTAACCATGAAATGACATTTTTCCCAATTAAGAACGAGGTTCATTTTTTTACACCTTTTTAAAACTAAGTCAAGATGGTTTAAACATTGATGAAAAGAAGAACCAAAGTTAGAAAATTCATCTATGAAAATTTCTAGGAATTCACCTACCATATCGGAAAATATGCTCATCATGCATTGTTGGAATGTAGCAGGGGTCGTGGTCAAACCAAAAGCTAGATGACGATAAGCGAACGTTTCGAAAGGACATGTGGACGTGGTCTTTTCTTGATCTCCGGGAGCAATGGGGATTTGAAAATATCCGGAAAAACCATCTAGAAAACAATAGTAGGAATGACCCGCTAATCTTTCTAACATTTGATCGATGAATGGTAAAGGAAAGTGATCTTTTCTAGTGGCAGAATTGAGTTTCCTATAATCTATACACACTCTCCAACCAGATTGAACACGAGTGGGAACTTGCTCAAACTCTTGAAAGTTTTGAGGTCCATGACTATGAGAGTTATAGTTCGCACACATAGACGCTTGGGGAGGGGCATTAGTGGTTTCTAAAGCTTCTAATCTTCTAGTGAGAGTAGCTAACTTCGCTTCAGTTGCTATAGAATTACCAACTAAATGCAAGCCTTTGTTAGCTAATGAACCGAGTGTTTCATTGTGCTTACTAGGCTCCCTATTCGGCTCCCGAGTAGACTCCCGCAACATGGTCTTTTCTGCTAGTTCCTCGAATAACTCTCAACCCCGATCCTCGTCTTTTTCTATGAATTTACCTTGACACATAGACTCAAACAACACGGTTGTAGAACTATCTAAGGCCTCGTAAACAATCTTACAAAGTCTCCACTTTTCTATTCCGTGGTAGGGACATTGGGACAAAAGATTTTTAAATCTATCAAAATATTTCCAAAAAGACTCGTTTTCCTTTTGATAAAATTAATTAATCTCATTTGTAAGTCTCGTAGTCTTATGGTTTGGAAAATATTTTTTTAGAAAAATTACTACGAATCCTTCCCAAGTTGGAATAGAATTAACCGGTAGGCTATATAGCCATTTGTTAGCATTTTCTTTAAGAGCGAAATTGATTAGTCTAAGCCTAATGGAATCCTCGGTTAATTGTTGGAGTTTTTGTATGGCACAAACCTCCTCGAATTCATGAATAAAAAGATATGGATCCTCACCTTCACTCCCGGTAAATTTAGGTAACATGCTAATGTGATGACCTTTAATTTCAAAGTTATTACCATTAACCGGTGGAAGAGTAATACAAGAAGGTTGGGGCCGAACGAGCGGGGTAACAACGATCCTTAAGAGAAACTGCCATGTTTACTATGGGTTCAAGAATTTCTACGGGTTCGGATTCCGATGAGGAAGTACGCTCAATTGGTCTCACTAACATAGATGAATTATCTCTAATCCATGTAGTACACATAAACTGGATATGAATCAAGTAGCAAATAAGTGCAAGAATTTAAAACACGCAAAAGAAAAGGTGAAAAATCGAAAGAAAAATTCTAAATCTATGGTTTCCTAAAAAGCTCTAGACTTGGTCCTAACAAAAAGATATTACTAAAATTCACAAAACTAAAAGTATTCTTTCTGATTGGCCAGGTAGGTGCAAGCATTGCCAAGAGGCTAAACACCAGCCTAGAAACCAAAGAATGAATACTTAGAGATTTGATCGTTTCAGGTTTTCTTCCGAGTTGAGCGCGGAATCCTAGGGGCTAATGTCTAATTAAATTTATTAAAAAGGCTGTGGTATGCAAAATGATGGTTTAATGGTTGTGGGCCAAGGAAAGAGTGATGAAATCCCTCCCCTTATCTTGTGATATGGTTTTGCCCTTCAAGTTTATTTAAATGATGCAACACACAACGAGATATAAAAGCGATAAACAATTATGGATGCTCTAAACTACGTGTCCTAACTAAAGAAAAAAATAATAAATTAACGTACCTTGGGTCCTCCAGCAATCACCACAATTTATAAGGTACGAAAAATTAAAAATAAGAAAATAAAATCTAAGATGATGTGCTCCTAGGTGAACAAATGCATGATGCATCAATTATGTATTTAACTAACTATTATTTTTGAATTTTGAATTTTTTTATTTTTTATAACTAGGGAAAAATATGAAAAGAGAGAGATACAGTTTACCCAAGAAAACTTCCAAAAATTCCTTCGAGCCTTGGCAATTTTCGGAGTTCCAACGAGTTTTCCAAATATTAAATTTTCTAGAAAAATTAAACAAAGAGAGCAAGTAAAGTTAATTCGAAAAATTAAAAATTAAGGCGCGAAAAATAATTATAGTGCCCGGCAGCGGCGCCAAAAACTTGATGTGCCAAAATAATACATTTTAAATAGCAAGCGCACAATTTTCGTTTTAATACTTGAAATTCGTCCCACAAGGACTAGACATTTTTCGCAACTCCTTAATTTTTAATTTAGGCGAACTAGACCAATTAAATTTTGAGAGAAAGTTATATATAAGTAAGTTAACCTAAAAATTAAAATGAACATGAGATGCCAATTAAAATTAAAATTAAAATAAGAAGATTAAACTAAATGCAAGTATTAAATGAGAGAGACTAATGATTATTATAACGACTAACTTATAATAATGACAGGATTAAATACTATTAGTTTATGGTGATATTTTAAGATGCAAGTTACTTAGGCAAGCAATAAGAGCTAGTTTGGGCCATAAAAATGAAATGGACTATAAAGACAGAACATGGGCTTTAACTAAAAAGATTAATGAACATGCAAATGGGCTACAATCGGGCAAGATAGATGTGATGAAAATTTGCAAAAATACTAAAAAGATTAATGAACATGCAAATGGGCTACAATCGGGCAAGATAGATGTGATGAAAATTTGCAAAAATTACTGACTACTAATTATACTAATTAAGATAACTAAGTATTAATTAACTACCATTTAATGGGATTACAGAAAGATTAATTAAAAGTAAACAACTACCACTAATAATTACTATTTTATCAATACGGACTAGCTAAAATAAAAAAACTAATACATGGGCCGAAATTAGAGAATGAGCCACAAAATAAATCGATAACCAATTTTTAACTCGGGCGTATAATTAAAACAGTCTTGAAATAATTTGGGCCTAGAATCTAGCAAGCAACATGGAAGTGGTTAGTGAACTTTAAGTTAACATAGACAATAAAAATGATAAAATAACCAACACACAAACTACACCATTTATTTGACAATTGTTACGTCGGGAAAGGAGAAAAAAAAACAAACTTAAAAAAATATTAAAAATGATTTAACAAGAACACAAAGCTAATTGATTAAAGTATAAACTAAAGTCTAATAAAATAACAGGTTAGGAGACAAATGAGTAAATAGGTGGTATTCTATCATAATAATTATTTACAACAAATGTTGCCAGTAACTAAAAAAATAAAGTAGCTATAAATAAAAGAAAGCCTTGAGTAATTGAAAATGTTGAGCAACAGAAAGAAGCGCCCTGAACAGAAATATGAATTTAAGCTGAAGCAAGCCTCAAGTAAATCTAAAAATGAAATAGAGTATAAAGCTAGAATAACACTGAAAGAGTAAGATAACCCCAACACAAATTATAATTTTATGTTAGAATAAGCCTTTGCCGGAAAATATAGCCGGAAGAAAAACAAATGAGTGAACATATTTGTAGCACTAAATCCAAACTAAAAGTAAGTCTTAAAGGCTTCTTCCAATCCACAAGTAATATTTATTTTCTTGTAGTTAGTTAAAGATTTCATAGCCAAAATATAAATTGAAGAACAAGATGTATATAAAAAAAGATGAAAGCTTGAATTGATATATTAAAGAGTGTTTACAAAAATTATGAGCTACTACAAAAAAAATGAAAACTAGATCTAGAAATTGAAAAGAGAGGCTACTACTAAATTTAGGGTAAACCAAGATAAAATTAAGGTGATGAATACAAGGGGGAAGGGGGTATTTATAGCTAAAAAGTAGGGTTTAGGGTAGAGTTGGTTGAATCTTGGCCATTCAAGTGTGAGGAGTGTTGTGTTGATCTTGACCATTGATTTTCACCAACTCTTTTGTCCTTTTCTCCAAGTTGATTGGTGACATCGTATTTCTTCCATTTTTTTACCCTTTTCTTCTAATTTCTTCATATTTCTCATTTTTCTAAATATCTACAAAATAATGAGAATGTAACAAATTAATTTATTAATAATACGAAAGCAAACAAGAAATAGGTATAAAATTATGCGATAGTATGTGATTATCACTATCCTTCGGACAAGACTCAATAAATGAGGTCAATTATCATAAGTTTCAAGATAAAACCAAGTGAAGGTTTATATCAGGTATGGGAGAGATACAAGTCATTGTTAAGAAAATGTCTGCATCATGGATATACGGATTGGATGCTTGTGAGTACTTTTTATGGGTCCTTGAATAAAGAAGTTTGTTTTAGTTTGGATGTGGTAGCTGGAAGAGATTTTATGAAATCACTAGTAACCAAGGCAAAAGCACTTCTCGAGTAACTGGCCACAAATAACTATGAAAGGGCACCTAATGGTGCAAACTCAGTTAAATTAGCACAAGATACTGAGATGATGAACTTGATCACTCTTAAATTAGATGTCCTAACTCAAGAGGTACGTGGACAAATGGCCAATGTTAATGTTATCTCTGCT
The DNA here is from genome assembly GCF_009905375.1 of Apium graveolens. Classification (NCBI taxonomy): domain Eukaryota; kingdom Viridiplantae; phylum Streptophyta; class Magnoliopsida; order Apiales; family Apiaceae; genus Apium; species Apium graveolens. The sequence goes on from NC_133657.1 coordinate 64,601,379, forward strand.
CCAATGCGAGAGTATGATGATTATGGTGTTGATCAATATTCACATGTTCAATTTCCTAAGGAAGCATTTTTTATTCAAGGAAGATAATCTTGGCCTATGCAAAATAATTCTTATTACAATTCAGATCAAAGGTCGAACAACAATCTCTCTTACATCAACAATCATACTCAAAACCCGACATATGTAGTTCCAAGACAGAATCCACCTCCAGGTTTTCAGCAACAACAACAATATCAACTTTTGCTTATGAAAAAGAAGGAACCTGCTGATTGGGAAGTTGCACTCAAAAAATTGATGCAAGGAACTACTGGGGCCTTCACCAATATAGGGACTAAATTTGAAAAGGTTGAGTCAAGGCTTGATAAGATGGCGTCATCTCAAAAGATGTTGGAATCATAAATTGACCAAATTGCAAATAAGGTTGGTGTTCGTGAACTAGGAGCACTTCCTAATCAACCCGATGTGAATGTCAAAGAGCAGTGCAAGGCTATCACTTTGAGGAATGGAAGAGAACTACCAGAAATTGTGGCTCCAGCACTTAAAGATGAGATTCTTCCTCCTAAGAAGAGAAAAATACATCAAGTTAATATGGAGATTTCTGAAAGTATATGTGTTAACAGATAGGCTCTGATACCACTTGTTAGGCCACACACTGTAGAAGGGGGTTGAATACAGTGTATACTACAATCAAATCGAATTAAGAACACAAGTATGAAACACAGAATAATCTTAATAATAAAACAGTATTATAATGGAACCGTTCTCTCTCAGTGATGAACAAATATCATGAGAGCTGCTAGGGTTACAATGAATAATATTCTCGATAATGATAACACATCTAGTGTAAACCCTATGTCTGTGTTTATATACTACACAGTTACAAGATAATCTTCTAATTGATATCGAATATAAGTCTGCATCCTAAAATATATCAATTAGTTATCTTTTCCTCCAAGTCCTTTATTCTTCATAGGATTCTTCTCTATGCATACCTCTTCTTATTTTAGTCTCAATCTTCTTTCCTTTCAATCAACCGCCTTCCTTATCTGAAAGTCTTCTTAAGTCCTGATATTATCTCCTGATGAATATCTTCTGATATCTTAAGTTCTGATAACTTAAGTTCTGATATCTTAAGTTCTGACTTCAGTATAAGTACTGATTTCCAGTTAAGTCCTGATTTGTCCTGTTAGTCAAGATCTGAAAACTAAACACAAATCACTATTAGACATGACATCACAAATATATCTAATAATCTCCCCAAACTTGTAAATTAGTATATTATACAAGTTCAATAGATATTTGATGATGTCAAAAACATTAAGTACAAATGCATATGAGAATTTGACTAAATAACTTTAACTAACAGTCCTTGCAGCTTTTACCATCCTTAAAGTCTGATATCAACTTTAGCCTGTATATCCTTCAGAATTTAACAGTTGTAGTCCTTGATTTGGCTTCAGTGTGTGATCTCTCGAATGTCAGGAGTTGTTCTGAGATAGTTCTTTAACAAACTCCTCTCAACATATTCAAGTTCATTCTGCATCCTCCTTTTTGTATCTTTAAGTTTAACCGTATCTTCTCCTGTCTGAAAGATAGCAACCCTGAGATCAGTAATATTTGCTTTCCTTATTTCCTGATCCAGTCTGATCAGATAAGCTTGTCAGACTCCAGATTAAATTCTAATTCCTTAATACTAAAAAATGTAGTGATCTTGGCAGTATTAGGCTTCATCTAAACTAGTTCACCATTGTGAGCTATGTACTTAGGATAGTATGGCCTATCAGATTTTACAGAGTAAAGTTTCTTCTACCTTTGAATATTAGATTTTAAGTAACTGGCAGCACCATCTGTTGATATGTTCTTCACTTGAAGTAGAAATAGCACATGTTGTAATTCTTCAAAGTACTTCAAATGAATAACATCCTTTCTTATATGGAATACCCTCCCATCTGTCATGAAGTATAGCATGATATCTTCTTTTAACAGAGAGTGGTAGACCATTTGTACAGACTCCAATTAATTTAGTATTTCTGGAGTTATCCCTACTCCTGGTTCAGAAAGAGATGTAGGATCTAAGGTAGAGTTGTTTACTCTTCTCTCATCAGCATTACCCAGTCCTGTTTTATCTCTTGCTTCCTTCCCTTGAAGCAATCTACCCTTAAAAACCTTTGTTGAAGTCTTCATTGGTTGAGCAGACTATTGAGCTTTAGTAAACCCAGGTAGTAGAATTTTTGAAGGTTTATCATGAGCAATGTCAGAGGTTTCATTTCCTTTATCTTCTAATATCAAGCCAACTTGAGCTCTGTCAGAGGTTGCTTACTTCATTGTCATATCAGAATTTAAAATATCTTGATCTTGAACAACATGAGCTCTGTCAGAGGTTGTTTGAATATTCTTCTTCTTCTTCAAAATCAGACTAGTATCTTCATCAGATTTTACTTCCAGATCCATGATTGGCAGTTATATTTTTATAGATTCATCAACTTTAGCTTTGCCCTTGAACCTTGGATCTACCTCTACTTGTGATTTGGCTTTGGATTCAAATTTGGTTGCCTCATAGTTTGTCTTTTCTATAATTACAATGCCCTTAGGCTTTGGAGGTTTCTTTGCAGTAATAGAAGCTTTAGACATGGATTTGACATTTTCTGCTTTAAGTCTGGCTTCTTCTTCCTTCAGACTTTCAAAGTCCATTCCTGGATTATCTTTGAGAAATAGTCTTTTGAAATTTCTTCATCCAGCTTATGTATCTTGGGGTCTTGATAGTAGACTGTTGTTTCCTTCCCCTTGAGCTTCAGTATATGCATAAACTTCTGTGATTCTTGACTTTCACCCTGTATTAGAACATCAGGCTTAGTCAGAACTTGATTATCAGAACTTATTCTTCTATTAGCATCAGAGCTTGATCTCTGTGTTGAAGTTCTTGCTTTCCTAGATGAAGAGTCTTTGCTTTGACCATGACCTCTACCCTTTTCAGAGTTTCCCTGGTCATCATTTCCATCATCCTTTTTCTTCAGTGCTAAATCAGTAGAGCATTTGGACTTAACCACCTTCTCCCCCTTTTTGGCATCATCAGGTAGTAGGAGAGAGAGAAGTAGTTCCACTGAAGATTGGATTTCATTTAGTTGAACTTGTTGAGAAGCTTGATTCTTTAGTACTTCAGCAATCTGAGCTTGCTGTTTCTCCTGAGCTTTCTCAATAGCCTCAACTCTGTTAAAGGAAGGCTTGAAAATCTGTTTTTATCTAGTTTAAAGTTCATGTCTTGCTGAATCAGTGTTTCTTGAATTTTGTTCACCTTGGCTTGAGTTATTGAGTGTTGACCTTGAAGGTTCCTTGTACTCATTGCAATAACTCTGAACTGTGCTTTGAAGTCATCATTCATCAGCATCTCATCAGCTTTAGCCAGGTGCTCAGCAAGAATATTTATAGTAGGAACAAAATCAACTTTGTTCCAATCCTTGATCCATTCCCTTCCTCTATTAGTTTCACTCCAAGTTACTGGTGCATCCTCTCTCACAAACTTTTTAATCAAATCAGCTTTATTAACTGTTTGTAGAGGTGCATGTCCTGAAGGACCAGCTGCATTAGCATTTACATTTGTAGCAGCTTTACCAGTATTGTCAGCATTTACTTTAACAGAACTTGCAAAATCTTCAGTATCAGCATTTTGTGAAAAAAGAATTGTATGTGAAGCAATAGAAGATTCATCTGCATGAACATCAGCATCTAGCAGTGGAGTTGCCGGTGGAGTGTATTGAGAAATGGTTGGAGTTTCCAAGTACAAAACTGCAGGTACATTTAGATTGTGGATATCAACTTCAGTACTTGTACCTGGTGCATCTGTATGTAATGGATCATTAACTGGAGACATAGAAGGTGTAGGCACTCTGTCTTGAGCAGTTTCTTCAGCTTGAATTGGCGACAATGGAGGTGTAGATTCAGTGGCTTCAACAAATTCTGGTTGTGTAGATGGAAGGGATTCAATCACAATTGGTTCCTTTGGGATCAGAGATTCCTGATTCCCTTCCTTAGCTGTTGCTTCCACATCCTCTGAATCTGACTCAGCTATGTCCCCGTTAGCTCTTTATTTCTTCAATCTCTTCAAGGGTGGAGAGACTTTGGGAGCTTTGTCATCGGAATTTATCTTTCTAAGCCTTTTGAGGGGTGTAGAACTCCCAGTTTCCTTTATTTTCCGAGGAGACACTTCCTCAGCTGCTTCAGCAACAGGTTCTGATGGTTGAACCTGTGCCTCATCATCAGATTCATCTCTCAGAATCATCTCCCTTCTCTTTTGTTTGTGTCTGAGGTACAGTCGTTGTTCTCTTTGATTTAGAAGAAGAAGGCTTCACTTGATTATGTGTTGAAGGTTGGTTGGCATGTTCTGATGTGAGTGTTTGTTAAGTGACAGCAGTAGGTGATGATGGCTGTTGTGTGTTGGTGGTTGGACATCAGGATATAGCCATGAATATGTATCATAATCAGCATTTACCAGAGCTTGCTTTACTGATAAAGGAATCCTAAGGGGTCTCAAAACTCTCTTCTTGTTGTCAGCAGTTAAGAGATCAGTAAAAGCCCTCTTAACTAACCTAAAAGGTTCTATTTGTTCACTTGCTGGTTGTGGTTCATCTGATGTATAGTAGCTGTAAATTATCTAACAGAACCTAGCAAAGTAAAATACATTCTTGTCCTCTTTCATTCTATCTTCTATAAAACATAACACAGTCTTTGTATAATCAAAATGAGATTGGTTTAGAAGTGCATACCCAATTTGTTGTGTCAGAATAGGAATGGCATCAAAATTTGAGCACTTGTTGGCAAACATCTTCGTGATGCAATCGAAGAAGAAGCTCCATTCCTTTCGAATATATGGGCGTTTGAGTTGACCCAACTTAGCCAAACTCTGTTCATACCAAAGATTAGCCATCATTTGCTGTAGCAATGGCTCCTCAACAGCAGAACTGAATTGACAGTTTTCAGGTAGGTGTAGAGCTTTTCGAACTGTGGCCGGAGTAACAACATACTCAAACTCCTTTGCTGTAAACACGATGCTTAGATTCCCATCCTTACCACCATCATCATAAAGTCCTGTCCAGAACGTCAGAACTTGAGTTCCAAATAAATAGGATGGTTGCGTCAAAGCGAACCCAATTTCACTATGAGATAAGAAATCCTGAATAAAATGAAGTTCCGAAGGAGCTTCACTCAAAGTGAGAATGGAAGCATAGTTGTTGGGGACAAACTTTGCTCCATTAAAGATTATATCCTTTGGTGCCATTGAAAATGAGTGAGAATTTAGAGTGCCTGAAAGGTGTTTGATAAAATGTCTGTATAGAAAACCGTCAGAGAATCTGAGAAAATAAGAAAAGAGAGAGAATATAGAATACAAAAGTAAATAAAAGATTTAAAATCTTTTCTCTCTTTTACTTATGGACGCTCCACTTGACAACAGTTATTGAGAAGTGGAACAGAGTATACACCTTTCAGCCATGAAGTAGTTAAGACAAAAGTTAATGGGCACGGGAAATAAGTAATGATTACTATGCACATGCAGTTTTTCAAAAAAAAACTGTTCCCACTAAACAAATGATTATTACTGTCTTTATCTCACATAAACCAATATTCTGATAAAATATAACCGTTCAAGTATTGACTTAAAAATAAATCAAGAAAATAAATACTGCCACGTCAGCATCAGAACTTGATTGTTATCAGAATTTAAAAGTCATCAGAATATGGCTTTTTTACTCAAACAGTGAATGTTTATTTCTGTAATTTTTCACACAAATACTGATATTGTTTCAACCGAACTTAATCATCAAAATTTCCATCAGAACTTGTCCTCAGAATTTATGCAACTAACACTTAAACTGTTCATTTAAAACAACATTGATCACCATAGTAATTTTCATCATTCATATGGAGTGTAAGTGTGTGCATTAAACTAAATATCAGACAAAGAGTAAAGTCGGATTCACTTCAGTACATCTTACAAATAAGGCATAACTAAGAACTGTGCTCAAAATCTGTCATTAGTCTGAAGTCTACTATAGAATGAGTTCATGCATGAATCCACCTCAACTGTTTTGTGCTCATTTTATGCATCTTTTCAAATTCCTTTTTGCAGTGGCTTCTCAGTGTAAGTGAGTCACGACTGCTTATCAGAATTTATGCTATTATCAGAGTATTTCTCCAGTAATCAGAGAATGTGAAAAGTCACCAAGAAAATTTTATTTTTCTTTTCTAAGGCATATTACTTAATACCAGCAATGCACTTGGGTCTTCCCTTCCACATACATTTTTCTCTTGATCTCAAAGGAGTACCTGATATTTATTTCTTTTCTTTTCTTTTTCTTTTGATAAGTGAGGCTTATCAGCACTTAGTTCATCCATGAGATTTACCAACATCAGAACTTAACAGATAAGAAGCATTATTCTAGTTTTTGACTTAGTAATAAGATACACAAAGTAAACCTAACCAAGCTCAATATCAGAATTTGCTTGTGTTAAAAGATTTCCACATAAACAATTACTTCAAACATGGGATCTTTAGTATATTAGAGACTATTAGGTCAGCATCTAGCACAGTTATCCTCATTGGATTGAATAGTCACAGAAACATTCATATCACTATCAGAGTTTAGAAATTCACATCAGACAGCAATCATCACTTAGGTAAATATCAATTTAAGCACAGATTACATAATGAGAGTAATATATGTAAATATTGATCATAAAGTCTGATATATCAGAACATAAACTAAACAGATTTAGAGAAAGAACCTAAAACCATTCCAAGTTCATTTACCAATCTTGTAAAAGTAGCTTCACACAGTGGTTTTGTGAAGACATCTGCTAGTTGTTGATCTGTTGGAACAAAATGCAATTTCACTGTACCTTCCATCACATGTTCCCTTATGAAGTGGTACCTTATGCTAATGTGCTTTGTCATTGAGTGCTGAATTGGATTACCTGTCATAGCAAAAGCACTTTGATTATCACAGTAAATAGGGATTTTAGAAAATTCTAACCCATAATCCAGAAATTGATTCTTCATCCAAAGAATTTATGCACAACAGCTTCCTGCAACAATGTACTCTGCTTCTGTAGTTGATGTGGAAATTGACTTTTGTTTCTTGCTAAACCAAGAAACTAATCTGCCTCCAAGAAATTGGAAGCTCCCACTTGTGTTTTTCCTGTCAATTTTACACCGTATTGTACCTGCTTCTGAGTAACCTATTAGCTTAAAGTCTGATTTCCTAGGATACCACAATCCTAGACCAGCTGTACCCTTAAGGTACTTGAAAATTCTTTTCACAGCTTTTAAGTGAGGTTCTCTTGCATCTGCTTGAAATCTTGCACAAAGACAGGTAGCATACATAATATCAGTTCTACTTGCAGTTAGATAGAGTAGTGAGCCAATCATACCTCTATAATCAGTAATATCTACTGATGTACCAGTATCTTTATCCAATTTTGTTGCAGTGGCCATAGGAGTGGATGCACTTGAACAATCTTGCATTCCAAATTTCTTCAAAAAATTTCTGGTGTACTTAGATTGACAAATAAAAGTTCCTTCTTCATTCTGCTTGACTTGAAGGCCCAGAAAATAGCTAAGTTCTCCCATCATACTCATTTGATATCTTGACTGCATTAGCTTGGCAAACCTTTTACAAAGTCTGTCATTTGTAGAACCAAAAATGATATCATCAACATATATCTGCACCAAAAGTAAGTCCTTTCCATGATTGAGATAGAATAAAGTTTTATCAATAGTCCCTCTGTTAAATCCACTTTCCAGAAGAAACTGAGCTAATGTCTCATACCATGCTCTTGGAGCTTGCATAAGGCCATAAAGTGCTTTATCAAGTCTGTAGACATGATTAGGAAATTTTGAATCTATAAAACCCGGAGGTTGTTCAACATATACTTCTTATTTAAATTCTCCTTTAAGAAAAGCACTTTTTACATCCATTTGAAAGACTGTAAACTTTTTGTGAGCAGCATAAGCCAGAAATATCCTTATGGCTTCCAATCTAGCAACTAGTGCAAATGTTTCATCATAATCAATTCCCTCCTGTTGAGAATATCCTTTTGCAACCAGCCTTGCTTTATTTCTTATAATTATTCCATCACTATCAGTTTTCTTTATGAACACCCATTTTGTACCAACAACAGATCTATTCTTTGGTCTTGGCACTAGGTTCCAGACTTTATTTCTTTTAAATTCATTTAACTCTTCCTGCATTGCTTGCACCCAATCAACATCTTGAAGAGCTTCTTCCACTTTCTTTGGTTCAGCCTGAGAAAGAAAAGAATGATAGAGACATTCATTTGATGTTGTTGTTCTAGTTCTAACACCTGCTTCGGGATTTCCAATAATCAAGTCAGGTGTATGTGCTTTAGTCTGCTTCCTTGCAGATGGAAGGTTTTCTCTAGAATTGGACGCTCCCCCATGATCCATGTTGTCTCCATCAACATTTTCTGATCCCCCCCCTGAAATTATGCTCTCTGAGTTGGATTCTTCAGAATTTGAGTTTCCAAAATTATCTGAATTTGGCCCATCAGAACTTGATGAATCAGAATTTGAGTTTCCAGAATTATCAGAACTTAGCCCATCAGAACTTGATAAATCAGAACTTGAAGAGCCTGTTCTAGGTTCTGATACTTCTTGACATGTGGTTGGATCTTCAATATGCTCCCCCTGCACAGGTGCATTTTCCTTTGGCGTAGTCACCACAGTTTCAATAACATCATAGTTTAACCCATCAGAGTTTGTAGCATCAGGATTTAGACTATCAGAATTTACAGAATCAGAATTTAAAACTTCATTCTCAATTCTCAGCTGATCATGATCATTAAAATCTTCAAGTCCAGTAATCTTCTTATCATCAAAAGAGACATTGATAGATTCCATAACAACCCTTGTTCTTAAATTGTAGACTCTAAAGGCTTTTGTGGAAAGTGGATATCCAACAAAAATTCCTTCATCAGCTTTTAGATCAAATTTGGATAGCTATTCAGGATGAGTCTTAAAAACAAAATACTTGCATCCAAATACATGAAAGTATATCAGATTTGGCTTCTTTTTCTTCACCATCTCATATGGTGTCTTTCCAAGCTTGTTGATAAGTGTTGCATTCTGAGTAAAATAAGCAGTCTGCACAGCTTCAACCCAAAAGTAGGTTGGTAACTTTGCTTCATCAAGCATAGTTCGTGCAGCTTCAACAAGAGTTGTATTCTTTCTTTCAACAACTCCATTTTGCTATGGAGTTCTAGGAGCAGAGAATTCTTGCTTTATTTCATGGTCTTTGCAGAACTCTTCTATTATCATATTCTTGAACTCAGTGCCATTATCACTTCTTATGATTTTCACAGAGTCTTTGACCAATTTATCCAGTTGTTTAACATAATCAATCAAGATAGATGCAGTTTCACTTTTTGTGTGCAAGAAATACACCTATGTGTATCTGGTAAACTCATCTACTATAACCATAGCATATTTCTTCTTTGTAAAAGAAATGACATTTACTGGACCAAATAGATCAACATGTAGTAGGTGATAAGGCTCAAGAATTGAAGATTCAGTCTTGCTCTTGAATGAAGATTTTCTTTGTTTTGCCTTTTGACATGAATCAGAAAGGCCATCAGGAGCAAATACTAATTTTGGCAGTCCTCTCACAAGATCTTTCTTGACTAGTTCATTTATATTGTTAAAATTTAAATGAGAGAGTTTCTTTTGCCAATCCCAGCTTTTTTCAATTGATGCTCTACTTAACAGACAGATTGCAGAACCATCAAAACTTGTTGAAAGCTTGGCTTCATAAATGTTACCATGCCTGTATCCCTTCAGAACAACTTTGCCTGTAGATTTGCTTACAATTTCACAGTGTTCTTTAAAGAAATCCACATGATAACCTCTGTCACAGATTTGACTAACACTCAGCAGATTGTGTTTGAGTCCTGAGACTAGAGCTACTTTTTCAATGATGACATTCCCATGATTGATATTTCCATATCCCAGAGTTTTTCCCATGTTGCCATCTCCATAAAAAACTCCTGGGCCAGCTTTCTCCATAAAGTCTGATAGCGGGGCTTTATTTCCAGTCATATGTCCTGAACATCCACTGTCCAGAACTAGGATGTTTCTCCTGTTGCCCTGCAATCATAAAGACCACTAATGATTAGTTTTAAGGACCCAGACTTACTTGGATCCTTTGGCCTTATTAAGTTTGTTAACATTTGCAGCGGATTTAACATCAGAGTTTATGTCAACATTTTTCTTATCAGAATTTACAGTATCAGACTTTGCATCAGAACTTACACTAGAAGGAATAATGCTAACTTTCTTTAAAGAAGGTTTTATTTGATAATAATCATAGTACAAACTATGATATTCCTTACAAGTATAAATGGAATTCCATAAACTACCACAATGAAAACAAGGATTTTGTGGCTTAAACCTAACAGATTGACTCTTAACTCCTGACTTAGAAGGTAAGGAGTTAATATTCTTATTCTTCCTGCAAAAAGAAGCCAAATGATTAGAATTTCCACAGGTATAGCATTTCTTTCTAGGAGCATTAGGAACAGGCATATAATTATTTCTTTTATTCACACCTTCCTTTCCATTCCTATTTTTCCTAGGTGGTTTTACCTTGTTTACATTCTTAATCTCTTTCAGCTTATACTTAAGCTGCTTCTTTGTCATTAAGCCTATGTTAACTTTAGCTGGTTTATCCTGTTTTAACTTATTAGAAGTTGACTCTGCCTTAACTTATGTCTCACTATCTTTCATCTTTTCAAAATCAGACTTTACAGTTTTAGCTATAAACTTAACAGGATTTACCTTTGGCTTATTAGTCTGTTTAACAATAATTGGCTTTATTTGTTCAGTTCCTGTTTTACTTTTATCATCTCCATAACCTAAGCCCTCTTTCCAGTTTCCACTACTTAGTAAATTCTGAGTTATTTTGCCAGAGTTAGTCCAAGTCCTGATAATCTCTCTTTCTTTTTCTAACTCAGTTTTTAGAGATTGATTCAATTTTAACACTTCATCTCTAACATAAAAGGCATCATCTCTTTCTTTCTGAGTTTGATGGAACATAACTAACTCTTTTTCTAAATAGTCATTCCTTTTCCTAAAAGCCAGATTTTTAGAAGTTAACCTATCACATGTTAAAGTCTGATCTCTATAGCTAATGAATATGGTTTTAAGATAAGATCTCAACTCAGTAATATCATCAATATGAAAAGCATAAGTTGTTTGAGGTACCTTTAACTCAACAGCTTCAGAACTGCTATCAGCATTTGCCATCAAGGTATAGTTCACCTCATGTTCAGAATCTAAAGTGTTTGTCCAGCTTTTCTTCTTTGTGATAAGAGCCTTGCCTTTGTCACCTTTTCCTTTCTTGCAATCAGGAGATATGTGGCCTTTCTCACCACAATTATAGCATTTAACATTTGAGTAATCTCATCTGTCAGACTTTCCTGCTTTGCCTTCAGATTTTCTAAATCCCTTCTTATCAGAACTTCCACTTTTCTTGGAAAACTTCTTTCCCTTTCTGAATTTCCTGTAAGCTATCGTTGTGATGCCCTTCACCATAAGAGCACACAATCTCATCATCTCTTCATCAGCATCCATCTCAGATAGACTTTCAGTTTCTGAATCCTCATCATCATCATCAGAATTTGATGAATCTGAATCAGACTTTGTGATGAGAGCCTTTCCTTCGCCTTTCTTTGAGGCAGCCACTTTGGGGGATTCCTCCTCAGCCTTAAGAGCAACTGTTCTTTACTTTCTCCCATGTCTCTTGCTTCTTTGATCTATCTTAAGTTCATGAGTTTTGAGCATACCATAAATTTCATCAAGAGTAGTTTCATCAAGAGCCTAGTTGTCTCTTATAGTAGTTGCCTTCAAATCCCAACTTTCAGGAAGAGCTAAAAGGAATTTAAGATTATTATCTTCATGATCATATTCCTTATCCACCAGTGACAGATCATTCAAGAGTTTGACAAATCTGTCATATAAACCGGTTAATGACTCATCAGGTTTTGAGTCAAAGTGTTCATACTCTTGAGTGAGTATAGTCCTCCTGTTCTTCTTAATTGCATCAGTTCCCTGGCATCTTATCTCCAAGGCATCCCATATCTTCTTTGCAGTCTTGCAGTTAATTACCATGTTTGACATGACATTATCAATGTCACTATGCAGTAAATGCCTTACCTTTGCATCATTGGTAATAGATGAGATATCTTCAGCTGTATATTCACTTTTCTCCTTTGGTACAGTCATTGCTGGCTGATCTGCAACTATAACAGAGAGCTTGGTTGGCTTATGTGGTCCTTTATTAATTCTGTCAAGGTATTCTGGATCTGTAGCTTCCAGAAACATAGTCATCCTCACTTTTCATATGAGATATTCTGAAGGTTTCAGTATGGGAACCCTAATAGTCTCATATCGACTATGGATTTGAGTCTTTGGATTTTCTTCAGTTTTGGTGGGCTTGGTTGGAGTTTGTTCTTTTTCAGACTTGATTGTTTTGGATCTTTACTGTATATGTGTTAACCAGATAGGCTCTGATACCACTTGTTAGGTCACACACACACTGTAGAAGGGGGTTGAATATAGTGTATACTACAATCAAATCGAATTAAGAACACAAGTATGAAACACAGAATAATCTTATTAATAAAACATTATTACAATGGAACCGTTCTCTCTCAGTGATGAACAAATATCACGAGAGATGCTAGGGTTACAATGAATAATATTCTCGATAATGATAACACATCTAGTGTAAACCCTATGTCTGTGTTTATATACTACACAATTACAAGATAATCTTCTAATTGATGTCAAATATAAGTCTACATCCTAAAATATATCAATTAGTTATCTTTTCCTCCAAGTCTTCTATTCTTCATAGAATTCTTCTCCATGCATACCTCTTCTTGTTTTAGTGTCAATCTTCTTTCCTTTCAATCAGTCGCCTTCCTTAATTGAAAGTCTTCTTAAGTCCTGATATTATCTCCTGATGAATATCTTCTGATATCTTAAGTTCTGATAACTTAAGTTCTGATATCTTAAATTCTGACTTCAGTATAAGTACCGATTTCCAGTTAAGTCCTAATTTGTCCTGTTAGTCAAGATCTGAAAACTAAACACAAATCACTATTAGACATGACATCACAAATATATCTAACAAGATGTATCATGAGATTTATATTAGCATTCTGTTTGCTGATGCATTGGCTGAAATTCCCCTTCATGCAAAATTTATGAAGGAGGTATTGTCCAATAGGAAGAAGTTTGAGGAGGTAAAAATAATCACTCTTAACGAAGAATGTAGTTTTGTCATTCAACGCACAATTCCTCCTAAACTGAAGGATCCTAGGAGTTTTTCTTTGCCATGCACCATTGGTGAAATCAGAATTAAAAAAGCCTTGTGTGATCTTGGAGCTAGTGTGAGTTTAATGTCACACTCTATTTATAAAAGACTTGGTTTAAGAGAGTTAAAGAAGACAAAAATTTCACTGCAGCTTGCGGATAGATCAATAAAAAATCCACTAGGTGTACTTGAAGATTTTTAAGTAAAGGTGGATATATTTGTTATTCCGTGTGATTTTTTTGTTTTGGAGATGAATGAGGATGTTGATATTCCAATTATTTTGAGAAGACCATTCTTGGCAACCGCAGGAACCAATATTGATGTGAAAGCTGGTAAGCTTACATAGAACGTAGGAGAAGAAAAGGTTGACTTTGATCTTAATCCAGCTGTAAAAGGGTTGTTAGTTAAAACTGGATACTATCTAGTGGATGTTGGGGAAGAACTTGTAAACAAAGTCAATGATCATACTCGTGGAGTGGAAGCTGAAATTGATGCACATTATTCTCTGGCATGAGAAGTTCAAGGTGTGAATAAAGTGGATATTACAGTTGGACCATTAGAGATGGTTTCGAGATATCCACCATAAAATTAAAAGAATCACAAGCATCGAGCTAATGACATTAAACAAGCGCTTCTTAGGAGGCAACCCATGGCTATTGTATATATATATATATTATTTGTGTGTGCTTGGTATTGAATGTTACTCCCAATAGCATGATACCTTTGGTGCTTTACCATGATCTTACGGGAGTTGAAGATGAAGTCTTTGAATGTTTTGAAAGGATGAAGAGTTTAGAAATTTTTTTTATGCAGCTATGCAGTGTGGAGTTGAGCTACTTATTCTACCTGATATTTCTTCTTCATCTTGACTGTTATCATTTGGAACTTTGTCATGTTCCTAATTTCTCTCACACCATGTACGCAATCACCTGTATCCAGAAGACGCCTGCAAACCAATAACTAGCTACTACTACGTTTGATCCAAGATGAAACCTTAGTGCATAAGGCTTTGTGCTCTATATAACAAAATAAAAAATAGAGCTTAGTCGGTTATTTTCTTAGATTGACTTTTGTTATGTCTGGGAGAGATTAGTGCACTGTAGATACTCGGTTATTTTCCACATAGAAGACACGCCAACTAATTCAACCGCTCAAAAGAAGAACCACATACACGGACAAGTTTCAGCATATCATGCTTATGCATAGGGGAGTACTGAAGGGTTTTTACCACATAAACGCAACGAAAACGTAAATTTAAATCTTAGAAAAACCCGAAACCCTCTGCAGGATCCATGCGAAAAATAATATTTAATTCGTAGTTCAGTATGATTACCTTAAGAAGTTTTACGTTAATGGAAAGATGGAGGTCTTTAATAGCGATCCAAGAACGATGAACGGAAATCCCTAGCAGCTGCTCCTCAAGTGTGAAGCACTCCACTGGTATCCACCAAGAGTACAATGTGATGGAGGAGGAAGAGGTTGAGAGAATTAGTTGCCTCCCTCTTGTTCTACTTTAGAATTAGGGTTAATTATTTGCGTTGAGGCAAATAGGGTTTATAATAGTATATTTATAGGCAAAATTTTTAGCTGAAAATTTTCCATAAAATATTATTATTATTAACCCTTTAATTGATTATTCTTATTAACCAATTAACTAATAATTAAAACACCTTTTAATCATTAATCCCTTTTCTAAACACTTTAGAAAAATAACTCTCTCACTTGATTTAATTTCCAAAATTAAATTCTTAATTAATAATATTAAGAATTAATTAAATCTCATTTAATCAATTATTAAATCTGCTAATTAATTATTTATTTCACAAATAAATAATTACCAGCTATTATTAATTAATTCCTCCACCATTAAATCATTCTATTTTATGGTGTGACCCTGTAGGTTCAATATTAAGCCGGTAGTAGAAATAAATAATAATAAAACTATTTTATCATTATTTATATAAATTCTCTAATTCATTAAATATGATTAATTAATAAATTAATCATATTTATTCTACATCGTGAGGGATACTTCTCAGCATATCGCGACTATCCGGATAATACGAATTCACTGCTTAGAATACCAAGAACCTATTCAGTGAGTAGTTACCGTACAATCAATTCCTTCTACCCTGCAATATCACGATTAAATACAAGGCATGGAACTTGTGTCAAGCCTATCTTATTTAATCATTTGCTTTCCCATTCACTATGCTTAGTTCTATTTAATGTAAATTAGAAACTCCTTTCTAATTTCATTCACTCTGGCCAGAGATTCCTGAACTAACATAAGTGGATCAACATTGAACATTCTCTTCCTTCACTGGAAGGGGTAGATCCTTTATTGATCATACACTATCTTCGTGTACAAATTCCTATACCCAGTAGAGCCCTTATAATTGTCCCTGGAGACTAAGAACTAAACCAAAGCATAGTTCAGTGTACACAAGATGACTATGATGACCTCAAGTCTAAGGATACTTGTACAACTATCACTATTTGAACAACTGCTGACACGTGAGTGAACTCTATTAGTTTTTCAGCTGTGTGAGTCATGTTCAGTGAACTTATTCTATAATAAGTACCTACATACTAGATATAGTGTCACCACACAAATGTCTAGGAGAACATACATCCTTCATAATGAAGCAAGCATAGTATGTACCGATCTTTGTGGATTACTAATTACCAGTTAGTAATCCTACGACCAGGAAATATTTAAGTTTAGAGTTATCATCTTTTAGGTCTCATTATTATGATCTCATCATAATCCATTAAAAGCTTTACTCTAAACTATGGTATATCTTATTTAAACACTTAAATAGATAAAGCCCGCAATAAAACCAAAATAAGTCTTTTATTAATATCAATGAAATCAAAATAGATTATATAAAAGTTATTCCTAAATCATCATACATGATTGGACTTAGGACACATCTCTTTCAATCTCCCACTGGTATTAAAGCCAATCACTCTGGTATCTAATACCCATCTTGTCTTTATGACGATCAAAGTGACTTTGAGAAAGTGGCTTTGTGAGTGGGTCTGCTACGTTGTTATGTGTGTCAACTCTCTTGACGTCTCCTCTTTCAATACAATACAAGAAATGTTACCGCGCTCCCACTAACCTTTTTGTAGACACATGGTTCATCTATGTTTTTTGATAAAACCAAACTCTTTGATTGTCTCATCAAAATGGATGTTCCATCTACGAGAAGCTTCCTCTAAACCATATATGGTTCACAGCAGCTTACACACCAGGTGTTCATTTCCCTTGGAAAGAAAAACCTCTGGCTGTGTTATATACACTTCCTCTTCAAGTTTCCCATTGAGGAAGGCCGTTTTCACGTCCATTTGCCAGATCTCATAGTTGTAGTAAGCAGCAATCGCAAGCAAAATCCGAATTGATTTTAACAGGGCTACAGGAAAAAAAGTTTCATCAAAGTCAATCCCTTGCCTTTGTCTGAATCCTTTTGCCACGAGCCTGGCCTTATAGGTCTCCACCTGCCCATCTGCTCCAATCTTTCTTTTGTATACCCACCTGCACCCAATAGGCTTAACACCTTCAGGCGCCTCAACCAGAGTCCATACTTGGTTGGTATACATAGATTCCATTTCGGATTTCATGGCACTATGCCATTTCTCTGAGTCAACACTACTCATAGCCTCATTATAGGTCACAGGGTCGTCATCATCAATGATTAACAAATCATTATCATTCTCAATGACAAGGCCATAATACCTCTCAGGTTGGTGAGTCACTCTCCCTGACCTACGAATGGGCTGTTCCACATAAGATTGTTTAGTCTGAACATGTGTTTCCACTTGATCCGTAGTAGTTTGTGCTTCTTGAACTTCATCAAGTTCAATTTTTCTCCCACTATTTCCTTCAAGGATAAACTACTTTTCCAAGAAGGTAGCATGTCTGGAGACAAACACCCGATGATCGGTGTAAAAATAATACCCTAAAGTCTCTTTAGGATATCCCACAAAATTACATTTTACAGATCGAGATTCCAGCTTATCTGGATCAACTTTCTTGACAAAAGCTGGACATCCCCAAATCTTAACGTGTTTAAGACTCGGCTTCCTTTCTTTCCATATCTCATATGGAGTTTGAGGAACAGATTTGGAAGGCACCTTATTCAGTAAATATGCTGAGATTTCCAATGCATAACCCACAGGAATACTGGAAGATTCCCATAGCTCATCATGGACCGAACCATGTCTAACAAAGTTTGATTTCTCCTTTCAGATACCCCATTCAACTGTGGAGTATATGGAGGAGTCCACTGGGAGACTATACCATTTTCTTTGAGATAAGCTAGAAACTCTCCATTCAAGTATTCACCACCTCGATCTGATCAAAGAGTTATAATACTATGTTTGGTTTGTTTCTCCACTTCATACTTATATTCTTTGAACGTTTCAAAGGCTTCAGACTTGTGTTTCATCAAATACACATATCTGAATCTAGATCGATCATCTATGAAAGCAATGAAGTATAAAAATCCACCCATGGCTTGCATAGACATTGGTCCACATACATCTGTGTGTACCAATCCTAGCAAATCTGCAGCCCTCTCTCTATGTCCACTAAATGGAGATTTGGTCATTTTATCCAATAGACAAGACTCGCATGTAGGATATGATTCAAAATCAAAGGGGTCAAGTAACCCTTCCTTATGCAATGTCCGCAGTCTATTTTCACTAATATGACCAAGTCTGCAGTGCCACAAGAAAGTGAGATTTCATCATCCATTTTTCTTTTATTAGTATGTTCAATTTGTAGTAAATTATGCTCTACGTCACATACATACAGACCATTGTTTAAAATACCACTTCCATAAAGAACGTTATCTCTAAAAATTGAACATTTATTTTTCTGAATAACAAACGAAAATCAAACCAAGTCTAACATGGAATAGAAATAATATTCCTCACAATCGAGGGAACAAAATAACAATTATTTAGAACAATAGTCTTGCCCGTAGGCATATGTAAATGATATGATCCTACAGCTTCAGCAGCAACACTTGCTCCATTTCCCATCCGTAGAATCACCTCATCTTCTTCAAGAGTCCTACTTCTTCTTAGTCCCTGTAACGAATTGCAAATATGAGAACCACAGGCGGTATCTAATACCCAAGTAGAAATTTGACTTAGTGACATATTAACTTCAATCATGAACATACCTGAATCAAAAGCGGTAGTCTCACTACCCTTCTTCTTCTTCAATTCTGCAAGGTAAACCATGAAGTTCCTCTTCCAGTGCCCCACCTTGTTATAGTGAAAGCAAACAGCTTTACTCTTGGGGTCTTCAGCTTTTCGTGGAACCGGCTTTTTCTCACCTACTTTCTTCTTCTTGGAAGGGTTCTTCTTCCTTTTCTTAGGATTGGAACCTTCACCAATTAGAAGAACAAAATTCTTCTTAGGGGGAAAATTCGATTCCGTAGTCTTCAACATGTTGTGGAGTTCAGGCAGGCTGACATCCAGCTTATTCATGTGAAAGTTCACAACAAACTGCGAGAACGAACTCGGAAGTGATTGCAAGACCAGTCTTGGCTCAGCTCCACATCCATGGCAAAACCAAGTTGTCCAAGACGTTTAATCAAAATGATCATCTTAAGTACATGGTCATTCATAGATGATCCCTCAGACATCCTACAACCGAACAGTTCCTTCGATATCTCATATCGAGCTGTCCTCCCTGTCACATCATACAACTCTTGTAGATGCATAAGGATAGTGTGAGCATCCATATGCTCATGTTGCTTCTGTAGCTCAATGTTCATGGAAGCTAGCATGATGCATTGAGCAACATTTGCATCATCTATCCACTTACGATACACAACATGTTCATCATTATGTGCATCGCTAGTAGGTTCAGTAGGCTTAGGTGAGTCAAGCACATATTCCAGCTTCTCAACCCTGAGAACAATTCTCAAGTTTCGAAGCCAGTCAGCAAAATTAGGACCAGTCAACTTGTGAGCAACTAGTATACTCCGGAGTGATGGTGCAGAAGACATACTGAATATAGTAAATCTGTAAATGATGAACACATAACAACACTTAACAAATATTCAATTTCATTTCAAGACACTATATGAATCGGGTCTTTATTCATAAGTGGCTCCCACTAGTTTATCTAATTTATACAACCCCTAAGTGAAAATTAAGCATTCATAATGCTAGTGGGAATAGGGATCCTACATTCCATCACACAACCTCGGCTGTAGCACGAAACGTCATGTGATGTTCAATAGGCAGACAACTCTTGTCAATTACATCTTATGTTATTCCCTAATAAAACTTTATCCTCTTGAATAATTGAGTCACGGCTGTAGCACGACAAACTCAATATTCTAAGTCAAGTCTAACCCAACATTTCGTACAATTGAATCAGTCTCCAACGGCCCATGGCTGTAGCACGTAACGACCTTTAGATTCTAATTCAATGTACACATCTCTATGTAATAGACAAGTATTTCTTATTTCAAAATCAAAGCCCTCGGCTGTAGCACGAAACGACAATGATTTAAAAATAAGAACCACTTTCTACCATATTGGAAAGCTATGACCGACACAAGCCCGTTGTGTCATTGGCCAATTACTACTTGATATTATTTAATTTTAGAGGGATTATATTATGTTACAATAATAATCATATTATAAAGAGATTCTTCCTTTTAAATTAAATATTTCAAATCAATAATCGATAATCAAATGATTCCCAGATCGGGGGGAGCATTGTCAAGCGGCGTCACTTAATACCCCTTTCTTACAGATAGAAATCTGCTTTTGACAGAATCATCCTTTCTCTCAATATTGAAAATTCATATTTAATTACGTGTTTTATAAACACAAGAATCTCATGATTGTATTCATAATATTATTGTTAAGGCAAGAAACGATTCCTATTCTAGATTTTCTAGAGCACGCCTTATATTAATGTAAGTTCACCTAAATTTATCATCGCATGGTAAACATAGGCATATATCTCATTTATAAAATTAAATAAACAAGTAAATGTGAAGTGCAATAAGGTAAATGTGTTTGGTTATGGCCCCATCCTATGTGATCTTTATCAAGCTCATGATAAAGATAAAGGTCAATCTAATATGGTGATGGAAATAAATACAACTACTTATTACATAAGTCTTCTTCTTTGTTTAGACTTCTTATGTGCCTCGTCTTCTTCTTTATATCACCTCCTTTGAATAGCCTTCTTGAGTCTTCAATTAAATTACATAGATTGAAAGTAAAACTAATCTAATGAACTTACAAGAATAACTCGAGTTACATTCAAGATTTATGATTACAATGATTGACGACATGCAAGTCATATTTAAAACCAAAACAAAAACCATTACACTAAGGTCGAAAGGCCATAATCATCCACCATGCTCATACAACACATAAAAGCATGTTAAAACACATAATCTGATCTTAACATATCATATTATCCATGATCTAATCATAAAAAAAAATATGACAAAAATCAGAAAAATCAGAATCAAATCTAAAAAATAAGAATCACTGTTTACGGGCAGTAAATGACATCAAACTCCTTACAGACGAGTCGGTGATAGCTTTAGCTATCAGTTTTGTTCAAACGCTCGTTTACCTATGGAATAGGGTATTCGTTTACGTAAATCGGACACCAGACCCAGATTTCAGCAAATCTACAGCAGCCAATTCAGAATCCGTATCTAATATGATTCTCATAATTAGAATAAACATAAATTATGTATATATCAGTATATATACAGATTACATAATCATCTTATGATTATACAACTCACATGAATATCATATATTCAAAACCATACATATATAAGCATATTATATCAACATCAAATCATGGCGAATCACGTACATGCTCATATATCGAAAACTGTTAAACACATAAACGAATTAAAAACTTTCCGCAAGTAGCTCAGATGCCATTGAAGGGTTTTTAGCACATAAACGCAACGAAAACGTAAATTTAAAAACTTAAAAAAAACTGAAACACTCCGCAGGATCCATGCGAAAAATAATATTTAATTCGTAGTTCAGTATATTTACCTTAAGAAGTTTTACGTTAATGGAAAGATGGAGGTCTTTAATAGCGATCCAAGAACGATGAACGGAAATCCCTAGCAGCTGCTCCTCAAGTGTGAAGCACTCCACCGGTATCCACCAAGAGTACAATGTGATGGAGGAGGAAGATGTTGAGAGAATTAATTGCCTCCCTCTTGTTCTACTTTAGAATTAGGGTTAATTATTTGGGTTGAGGCAAATAGGGTTTATAATAATATATTTATAGGCAAAATTTTCAGTTGAAAATTTTCCATAAAATATTATTATTATTAACCCTTTAATTGATTATTCTTATTAACCAATTAACTAATAATTAAAACACCTTTTAATCATTAATCCATTTTCTAAACACTTTAGAAAAATAATTCTCTCACTTAATTTAATTTCCAAAATTAAATTCTTAATTAATATTATTAAAAATTAATTAAATCTCATTTAATCAATTATTAAATCTGCTAATTAATTATTTATTTCACAAATAAATAATAACCAGCCATTATTAGTTAATTCCTCCACCATTAAATCATTCTCTTTTATGGTGTGACCCTGTAGGTTCAATATTAAGCCGGTAGTAGAAATAAATAATAATAAAACTATTTTATCATTATTTATATAAATTCTCTAATTCATTAAATATGATTAATTAATAAATTAATCATATTTATTCTACATCGTGAGGGATACTTCTCAGCATATCGCGACTATCCGGATAATACGAATTCACTGCTTACAATACCAAGAACCTATTCAGTGAGTAGTTACCGTACAATCAATTCCTTCTACCCTGCAATGTCACGATTAAATACAAGGCATGGAACTTGTGTCAAGCCTATCTTATTTAATTATTTGATTTCCAATTCACTATGCTTAGTTCTATTTAATGTAAATTAGAAACTCCTTTCTAATTTCATTCACTCTGGCCAGAGATTCCTGAACTAGCATAACTGGATCAGCATTGAACATTCTCTTCCTTCACTGGAAGGGGTATATCCTTTATTGATCATACACTATCTTCGTGGACAAATTCCTATTCCCAGTAGAGCCCTTATAATTATCCCTGGAGACTAAAAACTGAACCAAAGCATAGTTCAGTGTACACAAGATGACTATGATGACCTCAAGTCTAAGGATACTTGTACAACTATCACTATGTGAACAATTGCTGACACGTGAGTGAACTCCATCAGTTGTTCAGTTGTGTGAGTCATGTTCAGTGAACTTATTCTATAATAAGCTCCTACATACTAGCTATAGTGTGACCACACATATGGTTATGAGAACAGACATCCTTCATAATGAAGCAAGCATAGTATGTACCGATCTTTGCGGATTACTAATTACCAGTTAGTAATCCTACGACCAGGAAATATTTAAGTTTAGAGTTATCATCTTTTAGGTCTAATTATTATGATCTCATCATAATCTATTAAAAGCTTTACTCTAAACTATGGTATATCTTATTTAAACACTTAAATAGATAAAGCCCACAATAAAACCAAAACAAGTCTTTTATTAATATCAATGAAATCAAAACAGATTACATAAAAGTTATTCCTAAATCATCATACATGATTGGACTTTGGACACATCTCTTTCAAGTACTTTTTTCTTCCTTTGTATTGTAGGATTATTTGTTTAATGTGTGTGTCTGGAAATGAGGACATTGATCCATTCAGGTGCGGGGATGTGTTCAAATTGTGTTATAGTGTGATATATAAAAATAAAAAAAAAATTGAAAACTCAAAACAAACAAATAATAATAATTGTAGGTTTGTAAAATAGTTCATATAGATTGCATTGTATCATATAGTGACATTGTAAGTTAGTTGCATTGCATTGTATTGCATATCGTATCATATCATGATCTCAAATTACTAGTAGTCCAAGTTGGTGACCTATGATGATATTATGTGTATCTTATATTTGACTGTCTTGCTATGATCACATGCTAAAGTTATTGCATGCATAGTGTCACGTGTGCAGAGCTTATTTCTAAACACACACTTATTGTGCTCTTAAACTGAGACTTATATATGTTTGTTTCTTGAGGGGAAGCCGCTTGTTGATGATTAGAATTTTGACTATTCTCTTTTGAGATTAGTACATAAATGCTTAAATTTGGGGAAGTTATGGGATATATATGTCTTTTTAGGTAATGAATTACACACAGAAGGGGAGGGGGGCTGAATGTGTTTTGTGTTTTTTATGCTTTTCTTGAACTATTTTGGTTTTGAAACAAAGTAAATCAAATCTTATAGTAAGATGTGTTATAACAGAAATTAAACATGCAGCTATGAATAACACAGATCTTTCAAAACTCACTTAATTTTATATTAAAATTAAGAATGTATTTCTACAAAATTTCTAGGCTCTTTGGTGTTAAAGAGCTTAGCTTCAATCTTGAGAGAATACTAGAATTTCTGATCTAAATTTTGCTTACTAACAAAGGACCAGTGTTACTTTATATTTTAGTTAACTGCTGGTTTACACAGTATAAAATAAAAGATGCCATTCACTTTAGTAAACTGTCACTAATCATTTCCATTTTAGGAAAAGTATATCTTCCATTTCTGGCTTATTATATCTTTCCATACTGTGTTTACTTTGATCTTCCTTTGTTAGTTAATCTTCACCCTTGATCTTGCACACTCTTCAAGCTGCTTTTTGTAGACTTGTCAATCCAACTGATTCGATTGTTTGTTAATTTTTAATCTTGGATGTTGAACAGGTCTGCAATTTGTACTTTGAGATTTTACCTCGAGATATCCAGTTAGGCATATAGAGATCTTGACATCTCGATAAGTATAATGACTTATCGAGATCTCTAATACTCCATAGTTGATTTGACTTGTAGAGGTCTCTGAGTTCTCTATAAGAGAATTTGGCTTATCGATATCTCTAATCTTCATATCTTCACTTTGACTTATCGATATCTATGAGTTTTCTAGTGACTTATTGGCTTGTCGAGAACTCAGAGTTCTCTAATAAAATTTGACTTGTCGATAACTCAGAGTTCTCTAGTGAATTTTGGCTTGTCGATATATCTGAGTTCTCTAGTGAAATTTGACTTATCGATAACTCAGAGTTCTCTAATGAAAGTTGACTTGTTGATAACTCTGAGTTCTCTAGTGAAGAAATGACTTGTCGATATCTCCAACCTTCATGTCTTCAATTTGGCTTGTCGATATCTCTGAGTTCTCTAGTAGATTTTCTGAGTTCTTTATAAGTCATTCTGGAGTTCTCGAATGTCTTCTTTATAACACTAAATATGTGACTTGTAGAGATCTTGACTTAGAACATTTTTCCCATAACAGATTTATTCAACTCTAAGCTTCTTCATAATTATTCCGAGGCATGATCTTCTTGATCTTCTTTCAGATAGAATTCTTAGGCTTGATACTGTTTAAAGAAAAAGACTTCAGTCTGCTCCTTTGACATTTTTACAGACTTTAAATGTTACAAGTACAAAATTCAAACTAAGATTACAATACAACTTACTTAGGGTTTTCAATTTGACTTAGTCTTGTTAAAGTATAGGCATGACTTGCACAACAATCTCCCTCAATTTGTGAGAAGATTGCTTAACACAAATTCATGCCTGTTAACAAGACTAACCTCAGTTAAAATGGAAAATAAGACTAATATAAAAATTTACACAATTTGTGGCGCCCCAAAATCCGGGGTCAAGGATCTAGGAGGCCACGCCATCTTGAATACTATATAACACTTACCTCGTATCACAATATATAAATACTTACACTTTTACGACCCCGCACTTATCACACACACACACTTATAGGTTATTGTCTTGGAAACAAACCATTCATTACTAGAGTAAATCAATCCACAAAGTGAAAATTATTACAACCCAAAAGTAATTAAGTATTATCGAGGAAATAACCTTTAAGTAAGGCTAGTCCGTCGGCCAAATATTTGCTTCTTATTCATTATCTTACATGAGTCATACTTTTAAAATAAGTCGGACTAAAAACAACTGAAAACCAATCCATCTTATTCGGTCTACTTGTGGTACAACACCAAACATCTTACGGAACAACTGACCGTTTCCTATCCGTTTCCTGGCTGTGAGTTTCATGATAGGTATCTTGATTCACTGTTGTGTTGTGTCAATTTAAGAAAATAAGTGTGAGCTATCATGCCCAACATAATAATGTAAAGTATGAAATGATTGTATGATAAACTCAAGTAAAAATGTCATATATGATAATTACATTTTATTCAAAAATAGTTTTCCTTGGTAATACACACCTTCTTTTGAAAACAATTGTTTAGTGGATTTATTATCCTGCGAATACCTTCATGGTAAACCCAGCACCTAGGCTTGGGTTACGGTATTGCATCACAATTCTAATTGGAAGATTAGGACATTTACTGGAGCCATCACATACGATGATCAGTCGTACTACAGAAATAATAACCTTTTCTACTAGTAGAAGGATGATTCCCTTTTTGTTATCGATTATCACCCTGGCCGCATTCGGGCCTTTTCTGTGTCCATCCCTCTCAGGTACACACTTCGCGTCTATCCCTCTCAAGACACGGTTTTGCGTCCATCCATCTCAGGTACGCATACTCCGTATGTTTATCAGTATATAAGATACCTTCTCATGTGGTAGTAAATCGGTAGTCTCCCCAGTCCATGAAGTACTAGCGTCTACCCCTCCTTGTCCTTGTAAGAATCCCATCATATATCTTGAACTTATATTGTTCCCCAAGCATATAGCTTGTTGATAGGTATACTTTGATTTTTACGTATATATATGTACTTCCGAGAATTTTTTAGAGGAAGTACTAAGGATGTGAGTTGACCGTTGTCAACAGATAATTAAATAAGGGGGAGTTTCTTTTGAAACTATAATCAAAATATTTAAAATAAGTCGAGATAATATTCTCCGACGATCTGAAATTATTCAAATAATTTTCCGAAAATTAGAAAGTATTTTAAATCAGGTTTTATGATTTTTAAAACATAAATAAATCATTTAATAAGTAATTAATAATTAAATATTAATCATTAAATAATTAAACCTCGAATAATTATACTTTTAAAAGAATATTGAAATAATATTCCTCAACTAATTTATGTTTAAGTAATTTAATAATCTTTAATATTTAATCGGGTTTGAAATAAATAATCATTGGAGAATACTTCTCCCATATTAAATGAATAGTTATATAATATTTATTATTCGAACAATAAAATATAGTTGAGGGAATACGATCTTTGGAAATCGTTTTAATAAAAATTCGAGGTATTTAATGTTTCGTAAGTGGACGTTGAGTCCCTTAAAACGTAACTACTATGGAATTCAATGGTCCTATAAATATCACCGGAATGATTTTAGGGTTTTTATTTTAAAATCTCGTCCGACTCTTGGTCTTATAATTATATGACACGCTCGTGGCGGCATTAAACATTTTACGATATATACGCATTGTACAACATTGCTACATTATGCGAAAACTCAATTACTTAGTATCATGGAAAGCATGACATTTATGCAAATGATAATAAAACAATCATTTCACAACACAACAGTATACGGAGTTGGGTTCGTAAACTTTTCTGGGTATCTCGACGTGGAGGATGCTCTAGGTTCCGCTCGGAAATCTATAACCATAAACACAATTCGTTTTGTTAGGTCCCGTTCTAATTTACGGCAACTTGCACTCATATACTACTTATTATGCACCCTCTCAACTTATATTACCCTTATTATTTCTTAAGTCCTTATTCACATTACAGTCTCTTCCTTTTTCGAAGTACCTTATGTCCGTTTTCATTTTCATCGTCGGCTCCGCTTATGGATTCTACGGTTTTCTAATCGCGCGGTCTTGGCTCCGATATTTTTATAAAATTGAAACATCATTATTTTCACTTGAAATTGTTATAGCAGTTAAGGAACTCTATTTACTACTCTCTGTAAAAATTTCATGATTTATGAACATTTTTAAGTCGATCCTTTTTATTTTCAAAGTTCGTAATACGTAGCAGTTTTTGTCGCGTAAATCACTTTTAGTAAAACGGCCATAGCTTTTGATCCGTAAATCAGAATCAAGATATTAAAGTTCCTAAATGATCCTTATAAAATTTCCTATCATAATCAAGTGTTATTTTGTTTAAGAAACTATAGTTTACATCTTCAGGACTTTCTGCAGAAACTTGATGTTACGTTTTGTTCATTTTAGCGAGATTACGGTTACGATCCGAGTTTCGTTTACGCCTTAAATATTTATACTACCACCAACAATCATCATATCATAATCACCACACTAACTCCTCTCAATAACATCATGTTCTTAAGGAAACAATCATCAACCTTAAATCTACTTAACTAAACATCAAGATTATAACAATACATTCACCAAAACTAGGTTTACAACTATGTTCTAAAAGATTCTTGAACTTAAATCTTAAGTAAGGATGGGTCAAAGATTTATACCTTTCTTTAGAGCTTGAGATGTTTTCTTGATGATGGTGAAGTCTTGGGAGTGCTTGGTAGGGTTTTTAGAACTTAAAACAACCATTAAAATCAAGAAACCAAAGAAGAGTTACTATTCACACTATTCACTATCATCTTTCTTGAATTTATTTCACCCATCAAACCTTAATAAAATGAGCTTAAAAATTTATCTTACCTTAGTTTAGGATTTATGAATATTGAGAATTAATGGGGGAATTTTTCCATGGCTAGAGCTTGAAGTTTTGAAAATGATTTCTTCTTGTTTCTTATTAGGGCCGAATGGAAGGTGTTGTGGGGGAGAGAGAGAGTTTTTGTGTTGCTTCTTGGGTACTTCTTTGAATAATTCTTGTGATATGATTGTATATTATCTAGTATATAAACTATAATAGATTTGTGTTGGCAAATTCTTGGACAAATCTTGCTAGCCCTTTCTAGATTACAAGCTAAGCTAGTAGTTTAGTCTTTAGCTTACTATTCTCTAGCCTTAGATGATCATTCCTATAACCTTAGCTTACTATTTGATAAAGTAACAATGGTTACTTTTCTACCATGGTTAGTTAGTGTGATACGTTTATTTAATCGCTTACGCGTTTGTTCGGTCGCTTAAATATTTTCATAATAATTTCTTGTAAATGGTTCGCGGCATAAATCCTTTCGTATTTATTCTTTATGTTTTGAAGTATCATCCTTGGATATAAATCCGTAGGGTTTTAAATTCGTAATTATATTATGATCCCCGTAATCCTCGATGATTCGTAAATATGGTCGTTTTTCAAAGTTCGTTTTCTTCGAAAACTAATAACGTTTACATACACTCATTTGGTATGTATAATCATAATATCAACTTCAAAACTCATTTTCTCATGCACAACATAGTGTGGGCTAAAACGTTTTCCCCGTTTGTCAGGGTTACTATTCATTAAACATTTTTACAAAGTCTCAAAAAATTCGAGTTATTACACAATTACAACAATTGTACATTAGATGATTTTGAGTTTGAGTATTTACAAACATCAGACAAAGATTGGAACTTCTGATTCTGCTCTAATGAGGTCTTTTAAATATACAAGAATTTCAAGTTCCTCTATGATTGGAGTCCCTGTTAGAGCTTCTATCAGTTTGAGTCTGTCTTGCTTTGGATAACCGTCTAACATTTCAATTCTAAATCTTGAAAATGCGCCATTTTTTATATTTAGAAATCTTCCATCCTTGGAGATTCTGCTCATCCCTTTTGCTTTAAGTTTTTCTGATCTTTTGATGTACATTTCAGTCTCCTCATCATACTTCCTCCTTTTCTCCTCATATTTTGCTTTACTCCTTGCTTTTCTTTCCTCCCTTGCTATCAACCATTCAGCTAGAACTGATCTCCATGCTCTTGTAGCAGTATCCTTATCTTTCAGCAAACTTATCACTCTCTTAATTTCTGTTGGAGAGAGAGTATCCATCAAATTGCTGCCTAGAAAAGTGAATGACCCATCTTAAACGTAGATTCTTACTTCCTTTAGAGTAACAACCCAGACTCTAACTATTTCCTCAGCCAGTTGTTGAAAATAGTCTTCATCTGAACTGCACCAGTTTAAAGGTAGAAAATAATTATGTTTGAAACAATTCCAGATGGCCCTTTCAGTAACTTCAACTTTTTCAGCAGGCTTAGCTTTCTTAGGTTTTCTCCCAACAGACTTGAAATGAGTTTTGTGTGATGGTTTGACAGAAGGTAAGGTTGAGATTTTCTTAAGAGATGTTTGGCTTGTGGTGATTGAAATTTTTAGAAAAGAATTAGCAGTTTGTCTATAAAGAAATTTGGGCTTAGAGGTTTGAGGTGGTTTGTTGTTTGAGGTTGTTGACTTTGAAGATTGAGCTAACGGTTGAGCAAGTGGTGTTTGGATTTTTAGGGTTTATTGTGGTTCTGAGCCATCATGTCTTTGTTTGCTCCTTCTTTTTCCTCTCCTCTTACTTTCACCATCCTTCTTCTCATCCTCCTTCCTTTTCTCTCCACCCTTGCTGCCAGATGGCTTACTGGATTGACTTGGATTTGAGCCAGAAGGTTTTTTATCATCTTTCTTCTGCTCATCATGATCCAAATTATCCTTATTGATTTGAGTTTTGGGCAAGTTGGCTTCAGCATCCCTTAGATGTCTCCCCAATAGCTTAATTATCTCTTCATCTTCAAAAGACTTATTCTTCTTCACCTTTAAAGCAGTTTCTAGAGTCATGATTAGCTTCTTGTTGGCCATGACACATTGTTTAGGGATTCAGAAGTGTTTGAAGTGTTTGGTGGTAGGAAAGATGTATGTTATTCCCTTGCTTGGATCTAGGTATGCTTCTGGAAAAGTGGCCACTTGAGCATTTTTCAGTTTAGCTAGCAATTGAGTGTCTTCATGGATCACAACTCTGACTTTGTTTATCAGAATATCCAACTCAGATGCCCTCCTTGAGATAAGATAATTGAGGGGCACCTTCATACATGATAAGTGGCATTTTATACCACTTAGAACGTCTTATAATGGCTTGAATTGATGTCTTGAAATCAAGTATTTTGTGTATTTGATGCGTTTTTCTAGTATTTATGCATTTCAGGGTATTACTTGCATTTGTGGGGAGATTTCATCAAGAATAAGCCTTAGTATGTGTTTGGCATTACAAGTGGGAAGATAGGAGAAGAATGCAGCAAAGAACGGGAGCAGAATAGAAATTTTTCCAGAAAGGTGCTGGGCGCCCGCTCAGCCTGGCTGGGTGGCCGCTCAGGAAGCTGGGCGCCCGCTCAGGATTGCTGGGCGGCCGCTCGGGGACGTAATTTTTAATTCTGATTTTTAGAGTTCTTGTTCTGCTGGACTTCTGACTTCTTAGATGGCTGGGTTTTGTGGGGCTTCTATATAAGTAGTTTTCAGAGACGTTTCACGTGTGTTGAATCGTGGTATCAATCGAGGAGCAAGGAGATAAGGAAAAAGACCGTTTTAGCATGCGCAACGAAGAGGAAGCATATTTTCTTGTGATTCTTTTATTCGTTGTAACAGTGGATGCTAGTTTTCTTTGCTTAGAACCTATTTACTCTTGTGACGTACTCTGGTTTAATATAAGTAGTTTTATTAATTATTCTCGTGTGTTATTATCATGTTTTCATATGAACCCATGGTGTGGATGAGTTCAATCATGGGCTAATCGTGATCATGGGGTCGTAACGGATTTTCTATAGAATTCTTTAGTTAGTTGTTTAATACCTTAGTGTGTGATGATTGTATGATATCTAGTATTGGTTGTGTTTATTCTTCTTATGTGCGTCGTGAACATATAAGATAGGGTGTTAATCTCTTGTGAAGCGATGATGGATCTTGAGATTTAGAACTTGCCATGCTAGCATAGGTTCATGTATGTGTATGCATGATTAGTGGGTAACTCTAACCATTTTACTTGCCCTGTGTAATCAAAAGGAATAACTTGTGCTTAAATCGTTATGTTGTCAAATTCTGTAGACATATAGGGTCTCAACATAATTGATGACTATTCAACTTCTATCTTAATTGTGGATGTTTGGTAGAATGGTATTGGTACAATGAAAGTTGGCTTTTATCAGTTTCGTGCTGTTCGATTAATATCATCGCCGTTACATGCTAAGGGTAATAACAATAGCTATTGAAGGAAGTAGTAATGAAGTTATGATCTCATGTGTGTTTAATATTGTTAATTCAAGTATCTGTTAAGTGTTTAATTCTCGTAGTTAATTCCAGTTAATAATTAGTTAATCAATTCTATGTGTTATTGTCTTAACATTGAGAAGTAATCATACATTGGTGAGTGAGTGTTAATTGAGCATAATTAGTCTGAGTCTCTGTGGGAACGAACTAGAAAGTATTCTATATTACTTGCGAACGCGTACACTTGTATGTATTATTAGCGCGTGTTTTCCGCCCTAACAAGTTTTTGGCGCCGCTGTCGGGGACTCGGCGTATTTGTTTAGTTTATGCATTTACCATCAGTGGTCATTAGGACTCATTGATTAAGATATATAACTTATCGTTTCCGGTTGTGTTTCAGGTACTTTAGCGAGCGTTTATATAAACACGTTCTCGTACTCGCAAGAGGACTTTAGATACGGCCGAGGTGACATACTCAGTTCTTGATATTCCGGAGAAGATAGATTTTGAAGATTCGGATCAAGAGAGTGAGCAGAAAGAACCAGTAATCATGGGTGATCGTATAGTTCCGACAGATCCAGCTCTTATGGACTTTTGTCGGCCTAAAATTAATGACATTTAGTCAAGTATTCTTCATCCGGCTATTCAGGCTAACACTTTTGAAATCAAGCCGTGCACTATTCAGATGGTGCATAATTATGTTTCTTTCGGAGGTGCTGCAACTGAAGACCCCAACATGCACATCAGGAATTTTGTCGAGATCTGTAGTACTTTCAAATATAATGGTGTGACTGATGAGGCTATAAAGCTGAGGCTTTTCCCATTCTCTCTGAGGGATAAAGCTAAGGACCGGTTACATTCTGAACCAGCTGGGTCCATCACTACTTGGAAAGATCTTGCGCAAAAGTTTCTGGTAAAGTTTTATCCAATGGCAAAGACTGCAGCTATGAGGAGTGCTCTTACTCAGTTTGCACAGCAACCAACAGAATCTATGTGCGAGGCTTGGGAGCGCTACAAGGAGATGTTGAGAAAGTGTCCACATCATGGTATGCCTGACTGAATGGTGATCACTGGTTTCTATAATAGTTTGGGGGACCAATCTCGGCCCATGCTCGATGCATCAGCTGGAGGAGCTTTGTGGGCCAAAAGCTATACTGACGCTTATAATCTTATTGCAACTATTGCTGCAAATGAGCATCAAAACCCAACTCAAAGGATGATGCCTGGGAAGGTAGCAGGTATTCTGGAAGTTGATGCAGCTATAGCTATTACAGCGCAGCTCTAAGCGCTGTCTATGAAGGTAGATTCTTTAGCCACCTATGGAGTCAATCAGATAGCTATGGTCTGTGAGCTTTATGCAGGTTCTCATGCTACGGATCAGTGTTCTCTTGTTAATGAATCTGTTCAGTACGTGAACAATTATCAGCGACCGCAGCAGCCTGTGCCAGCTACTCATCATCCCAACAACAGAAATCATCCCCATTTCAGCTGGAGCAATACTCAGAATGCTATTCAGCAACCATATCAGCAAGACGTAAGTAAACAGTTTAATCCACCTGGATTCCAGCAACCACAGCAGTTTGCTCAAAGGCAATCATATCCTCAACAAGGAGGTGCTGCTCCACCTTCTAGTGCTGATTTTGAGGAACTCAAGCTGTTGTGCAAAAGTCAGGCTGTTTCTATCATGACCTTGGAAAATCAAATCGGTCAAATAGCCAATGCAGTGCTAAATCGTCAACCTGGCATACTTCCCAGTGATACTGAAGTGCCAGGCAGGAAGGAAGCTAAAGAGCAAGTCAAGGCTATTACCTTAAGGTCTGGAAAAGTTGCTGATGCTGAAAAAGCAAAAGACGGAGAAGCTGAAGTTGTTGATGAAGAAGAAACGCAAAAGGAGAAAGTGGCAGAACCAAGGAAGACTACTATTGAACACACTCTGCCTGAGGGTAATACAAAGGAGAA
This sequence comes from Apium graveolens, assembly GCF_009905375.1. Lineage (NCBI taxonomy): Eukaryota > Viridiplantae > Streptophyta > Magnoliopsida > Apiales > Apiaceae > Apium > Apium graveolens. Next base: position 64,634,925 of record NC_133657.1, read on the forward strand.
ACATCTCTATCCTCCACCACCTTTCCCTAAGAGATTCCAACAACAAAATCTGGATAAGCAGTTCGGTAAGTTTCTGGAGGTGTTCAAGAAACTTCACATCAACATACCTTTCGCTGTGGCTCTAGAGCAAATGCCTTGTTATGCAAAATTCATGAAGAGTATTCTTTCAAGGAAGATGAAACTGGATGACCTTGAGACCGTTGCTCTAACAGAAGAGTGCAGTGCTGTGCTGCAATAGAAATTACCTCCAAAGCTTAAAGATCCAGGTAGCTTCACCATTCCTTGCACCATTGGCAAGTTGTCTTTTGATAAATGCCTATGTGATTTGGGAGCAAGCATCAATCTGATGTCGTTGTCTATCTTCAAAAAGTTGAATTTTCCTGATCCAAAGCCCACCTACATGTCTCTACAATTGGCTGATCGTTATATTACTTATCTACAAGGCATAGTGGAGGACGTGTTAGTAAAGGTGGATAAGCTCTTCTTCCCTGTGGACTTTGTCATTTTGGATTTCGAGGAAGATAAGAAGATCCCCATAATCTTGGGAAGACCCTTCTTGGCTACAGGTCGTACCTTGATAGATGTGCAAAAAGGTGAACTTACTATGAGGGTACAGGATCAGGATGTGACATTCAATGTATTCAAAGCGATGAAATTCCCTATAAAAGATGAGGAGTGCTTAAAGGTGGATTTGATTGATTCTGCGGTAACTTTAGAACTTGATCATATGCTAATGTCTGATGCATTAGAGAAAGCCTTAGTAGGGGAGTTTGACAGTGATGATGAGGATGACAATGAGCAACTACAATATCTAAATACTTCTCCTTGGAGACGAAAGCTAGACATGCCATTTGAATTTCTTGGAACTTATGACCTCAAAAATGCTGAAATAAAGGTCAAACCATCTATTGAGGAAGCACCTGCTTTGGAGCTTAAACCATTGCCTGAACACTTGAGGATTGCATTTTTAGGTGATGCATCTACTTTACTTGTTATTATTGCATCTGAACTTTCAGGTAGTGAGGAGGACAAGCTCTTGAGGATTTTGAGAGAATTCAAATCGGCTATTGGATGGACTATATCAGATATCAAAGGGATCAGCCCTTCATATTCCATGCATAAAATTCTGCTAGAAGAAGGTAGTAAGCCAACTATTGAGCAATAGCGATGACTTAATCCTATCATGAAAGAAGTGGTGAAGAAAGAAATTCTGAAGTGGCTAGATGCAGGAATCATATATCCTATTTCTGACAGTTTTTGGGTGAGCCCCGTGCAATATGTACCGAAGAAATGAGGTATAACTGTGGTAGCAAATGAGAAGAACGAGCTCATCCGCACTCGAACAGTCACAGGATGGAGGGTATGCATGGATTACAGAAAGTTGAACAAGGCCACGAGAAAGGATCACTTCCCTCTTCCATTTATTGATCAGATGCTTGACAGGTTGGCCGGTCATGAGTATTATTGTCTTCTGGATGGCTATTCGGGGTATGATCAGATTTACATTGCACTAGAGGATCAAGAAAAGACTACCGTCACTTGTCCATTTGGCACGTTTGCTTTTCGCAGAGTTTCGTTTGGCTTATATGGCGCTCTTGCCACTTTTCAGAGATGTATGATGGCTATATTCTCTGATATGATTGGAAATAATGTCGAAGTGTTCATGGACGACTTCTCCGTCTTTGGACATTCGTATGATGAATGTTTGAATAATCTTCGCGCAGTGCTCAAAAGGTGTGTAGAAACTAATTTGGTGCTCAATTGGGAAAAATGTAATATCCCATATATTTTCAAATATTATTATCATTATTCGGAATTGTTTATGTGATTTTATGTGAAATTTTTGGTGAATTATCTGAAAAGTAGGATAGATATCTGAATGTTATATGTGACATTATTTGAATATTTGAATTTTTATATGTCCAGAATAAAATATAGATAATTGTGGTATTTTCTGGTAATTTTTGGAGTGTTATATGATTTTATAATGATTTATGAATTATTAATTATTTTCAGAATAATTATAAAATTATTTTATAAAGCCGGGAATCTTCCAACTTCAACCGTTTTGCGTTTTTACAACCCGAAACTCTTCCAAAAACTCCTTCCTAACCTAATCTGGTAATTCCGGACATTTTCCGTGTTTTGACTTTTTCGATCCGGATTACGGTTTGACCCGTGCGCGGCCCGGCGCAATATTTTCGTTACGATAGTTATTTCAGTAATCAATAAAACCCGTATTTTCAAAAGACGGGATATTATTACATTATTTTCGTATATAGTATTTTATAAAAAGCTTGGTTTTGATAATTATCCAATTTTGGTATTGAATCGGATCGTTATTGCAGTTACTTAGCGGCTAAGCAACTAATTTAACGATCCAAAACGATCCAAAACGATCCAGAACGATCCAATATTCCATAAATATAAATAGCCTATTTCTTATTTCGTTTATTCCGTTTTTCATTTGCAACCAGTTAAAACACCGTAAATACAGAGAAAAACCCGAGAAAACCGATACGTTCCCGAGAATCAAACACACGAACGAAGGCGTTATCGAACTCCGATTCGGGCGTGCAGCATATCAAAACGAAGCTCTCGAAATCTTCTATCTGAATCAATCATCAGTTTCTTTCCAGAAATCACAGTAATTTTCTTATTTAATTATTTATATTCGAATTATTTGATAATTAAATTACGAATTTTTGTTCTTGATGTTGTTAATGTGATTTGATGCTTCCATGTTGTAGAGCATGTTTTTCTGGTCAATTTGGTATATTATATGTCAAAAATAGAGTTCAATAACATAGAGAAAATGATGTTTGATTCTGGAAATTCGAATTAGGGTTTATATGCTTGAATGTTCTTAATTGAAATTTGGGTATTTCTGTTCTTGGGGTTATTACTTGAAATTTATCGCACAGACTTGTAGATCGTTGAAAACTGAATCGATAAATATGAGTGTGATGAATGGAGGGTGCCTGTAGCGAGCTAATCGGAAAATGTCGAGCTCGCCGGAGTTCTCGATCGATTTGATCGGACTTTGGATTCCAGGTATCGTCTGTGGTATTGGTAGACTGATTTGAGTTCCTGGGGGAATGTAGAATGAAAACCCCATAAAAACTGAATCAAATAACCCTGTTTACGTTGAGATCGGAGTCTCGCCGGAGTATTCGCCGGCCGCCGGAACCTGGAGGAGTCCGGCCTGTTCTTGGTCATTCCTACCGACCCGTTCCTGACCCGTTTTCTGACCCGAAGTTTACCCGGTTTTGATTTTGTTTTCTGCTATTTCAAAACCAAAAGCTGTTTCTGGATTTTCTTTTTACAAATAATTCAAAAATCCTATTTTTAATTTCTGAAAATTTATTTTTATTTTAAAAATCATTATTTTAATTCTGAAAATTTATTTTAATTCAAAAAAAAAAAAAAATAATAATAATAATAAATCCAAATTATTTTGTTAATTAATTTTAGTTGATAATTAATTATTTAATTAGTCAATTAATTTAAATATTAATTGATTAATTAATTTAATTAGTTATTACTTAATTTTAATTGATTATTTAATTAGATTTAATTATTTAAAATTGATTTAAAAATTCTGAAAAATAGTTTCGAGATTTAAAATATTATTTTAAATTATTTTCCAAGCTCGATAATTCTTATAAAATTATTTTAGGGTGTTCGAACCCTATTATTTTATTATTAAATGATTCGGAGATTGTTTTTATTCCGAAAAATGTTCAAAAATTCATAATAAATCAACCGTTTGTCCGTTTAATACGAAACGAACGCGTACAGATTCAGAAAAATATTGCGCTTTTAATAAAAATACTTTTGAGACCTAATTTCTTTTGTATTGCAATGTCATTTGATTTGTGTATCAGTTTAAGTCGGTATTTGATCGGTAAATGCTAATAATGACCTAAATTTTATTCTGAACGCACTGAGACGTACCCCTTAATGATTTGACTTATGTGTTACATAAAATATGTGAGTACGTGTTATATAAATGCCATGATTACGTGTTACGTGATATACATGCTATCTGTTATAATTTTAAAATGCCATGCTAGTTATAAACGATCGGGTAGATGTCAAGACGTATAGTTACGTCGATTGAGTTTAGATCTGTCAATTAAGATAGTCCTTTTGTTTATAGAATTAAGTAGCAAGGAGCGCAGTCAAGTGTTAGACGGAGATAGTAGCCATCAGATAGAAACAGAGTTAAAGTAAGAGATTATTGAGCATACCAGGCAAGTATCCCTGACTTCACTTATTGTTCAAGTGACGTTTATTTCGAATTATATTATGCAAGTATCCCTGACTTCACTTATTGTTCAAGTGACGTTTATTTTGAATTATATTATGCAAGTACCTATATCTTCATTTATCATTCAATCGATATTGACTCTGAACTTTATTCTTTCAATTTCTCTACTATTCTAAGTTCAGAATAGTTAAATATTTTTACATTTCGCTATAACTTACTCTATACAGTGAAGCTTTGAATTGAGACTAGCGAATAACTAATTGTTCTGGTTATTTCGCCATTGGTTGTTGAGAAAACTCCGGACCATGAGAAATGGGGAGTTATGTGGTTAAGGATGTCATTTGATTCGACTCCTTTGACGGAAAATGGTTTTATGGGTTGGATGGTTGCGTAAGAGGCCGTGGCGGCGGTCCAGTGTGAGCTATGTGTTATACAGGATATAACACCTTGCTAGGCCAATATGTGCCTTGGGTACCTTTTGTTTAGTTGGATATGCTTCGGCATACCGGTGTTGCTCCGCGGCTGATCACCGGCGGCAACACACCGTCGTTCGAGGATTCCAATCCCAAAACATAATATATTGCAAATGTTGTTTATTATCAAATTTATATCAGTTTTGATACTGCTCAATTATTGTAGTTGGTTTTGTTCATCAGATATACTGTTGTTATTCCAAATCATAAGCTATTTACTACTTGCTGAGCATTTCTTTCGCTCATACTTGTTTCTTATCTTGATTCTTTCAGCTAGGCCAGAGCAAGCTTAAGTTCCAAGTTTGATCAGAAGTCGAGTGCTTGTAAATAGTGGTGTGTATTCCAGGTAGACTGTTTTGGGACGCTTGGATAGTCTAGAGGTTTGTAATAAAATTTGAATAATCTGTAAAACTAATTAGACTATGGTTTGTAATAACACTTGATTTGTAGTAATGCCTGTTCCATACTATAACCTGTGATCGATCCAGTGCAGGTAAAGGGGTCGTATTTATTTTATTATTCCGCTGTGATTATTTACTTTAGTTTATTGGCGAGTGACCCCCAAATCTAGACCCCGGGTTTGGAGGGCGTCACAGGTTGGTATCAGAGCTACAGGTTATGGTCACTGAAACAGGCATATGATTGTCATAGATGAGTCATAGGAAGATCACATAAGATAGGCGCGTGTAGTTTAGCTTTTATAGGATTAAATTTAGGATGTTGGGCTGGGTTATAGTTAAGTTGTTAGGTTTCCTGTTTTGCGTTTAGCTTTAGGCCTTGTGTCATTGCCCTGTTATTTTGTTAGTTTAGTTGAGATTTTAAGTAAGGATTTATAAGGTTTGGATAATTCGGGGTAAATTTTCTTTGTGTTATTATTCTTGAGATAATAAGCAGGATTATGTGATAATCATGTCCCTTGTGTTAATATGGTAGCAAGTTTATGATATTTTGAGAAGAGATAGTGTTTGCGAACTTTAATATGCTAAGGAATTGCTACATATTTGACACAATGCTTGACATATTATTATATATGTTGCTTGTTCTCTCACCAGAATAATGGCACCAAAGAGAAAGAATAATTCAGGAGAGGGTAGTACCGAGAGCCGTACAGATCCAGCGATTATCCAGATGTTGGGACTGATGCAGCAGCAGATGTTACATCTTACGCAGCAGCAACAGCAGCAGCGAGCAGCACCATCTGTAGTGACTTTTAAGCAGTTTCAAGCAGTGAAGCCACCTGAGTTCAAGGGAAGTGCTGATCCTGTGGAAGCCAATGCATGGCTCAAGGAAATGGAAAAGGCTTTTGAATTGGTCGGAGCAGGAATTGAGCAGAAGACCAAGTTTGCAAGTTATTTTCTGAAGGGTGAGGCGAACTATTGGTGGGAATCCGCGCGAGCATTGGAAGGAGGTGAGTTTATAACTTGGGAGAGATTCACAGAGCTGTTTCTAGAAAAGTATTTTCCGAGGTATATGAAGAATCAAATGGAGATCCAATTCTTGAACTTGACCCAGGGAGATCTTACTGTGGCTGAGTACGAGGCTAAGTTTACTGAATTAGCAAGGTTCGTGCCAGACCAGGTTGACACAGATGAAAAGAAAGCAAGAAGGTTTGAACAGGGATTGAGATTTTGGATTCAGAATAGGGTGGCCATGTTTGAATTGACTTCATATGTGGCAGTAGTGCAGAAAGCGATGGTGATTGAAAGTAAGAGTGATATGTATCAGAAAGGGAATGATGGGAAGAAAAGGAAAATGGAAACCTCAGAGGGAGGTCAGCAGTCAAGTAATTTTCAGGGCCGTTTCAACAAAAGGCCAGGATTTCAGGGTAATAGGAATGTGGAATTCAAGAGACCACAATCAGGAAGTGGAGGACAAGGTAACCGTTTTCAGAATTCAAATCAGCAGAGACCCAATCGCCCACCTGCGTCAGAGTGTAAATTTTGTGGTAGAAGGCATTTTGGGATTTGTAAGGCTAATGTGTTGTGTTATAAGTGCAATCAGAAAGGACACTATGCTAATGAGTGTCGAAGTCAGACTACAGCTCAGAGATCAGGGACAGTGTGCTTTAAATGTGGAAAGATGGGGCATATTGCCAGGGACTGCCAGACAATTGAATCAACTGCTAAAGTGCCAAGGATTGAAGGACCACCAACAAAGGACCAGCCAAAGGCTAGGACATTCAATATGACTATGAAGGATGTTGTTCAGAGTTCAGACGTGGTGGCAGGTACGCTTCCAGTCAACTCCATAGATGCTAAAGTTTTATTTGATTCTGGAGCTACAAGATCATTTATTTCTCAAAGTTTTGTCGATAAACTGTATTGTGAAGTTAAGTTGTTAGAACAAGCATTAATGATAGAGTTAGCTAATAAGGATCAAATTTCCGTCGACCGAGTGTGCCCGAAGTGCGATATTAAGATAGGAGGACATCATTTCTATGCCGACTTAATACCTTTTAAGTTGGGAGAATTTGATGTTATTTTAGGAATGGATTGGTTGTCAGAAAATAACGCTCAGATTGATTGTAAGAATAGGAAAGTGAGACTTCAGACCTTGGATAGTAAGAAGAAGGTAATATTTCGAGGAAATAGGCAAGAGAAGAAGTTCTTAGCGATCGCTCAAGTGAAAAAGTTATTGCGTCAGAATTGCGAAGCATATTTGGCCCATGTGGTAGACACCAGTAAGGAAGTTCCAGCACTAGAAGCGATTCCAGTTGTCAACGAATTTTCAGATGTTTTTCCAGACGATCTACCAGGATTACCTCCCGACAGAGAAATTGAGTTTGCAATTGATCTAGCACCCGGAACAGAACCAGTTTCTAAAGCCCCGTACCGGATGGCACCAGTGGAAATGAAAGAATTGGCATCTCAGCTGCAAGATCTTTTGGAGAAAGGAGTTATAAGACCCAGTGTATCCCCATGGGGCGCACCAGTACTGTTTGTCAAAAAGAAGGATGGGAGTATGCGGTTGTGTATCGACTATCGAGAACTGAATAAGCTAACCATTAAGAACAAGTATCCGTTACCAAGGATCGATGATTTGTTTGACCAATTGAGAGGCGCTGTATGGTTTTCTAAGATTGATTTAAGATCCGGATATCATCAATTAAAGATCAAGCCTGAAGACATTCCGAAGACCGCATTTAGAACCAGATATGGGCATTATGAGTTTCTAGTGATGGCATTTGGATTAACCAACGCACCAGCAGCTTTCATGGATTTGATGAATCGAGTATTTAAGAAGTATTTGGATAAATTCGTGATCGTGTTCATAGATGACATCTTGATCTATTCCAAAACAGAAGAGGAGCATGTAGAACATTTGAGGATAGTTCTGGAGATACTGCGACAGGAGAAGTTATAAGCAAAGTTTTCCAAGTGTGAATTTTGGTTAAAAGAAGTACGATTTCTTGGGCACGTGATTAGCAATAAAGGAGTGGAAGTGGATCCAGCAAAGATTGAAGCCGTAATCAACTGGGAGAGGCCAAAAACACCAACGGAAGTAAGAAGTTTTATGGGATTGGCAGGTTACTACAGAAGATTTGTGCAAGATTTTGCAAAGATAGCTACGCCATTGACAAAGCTTACCAGGAAGAATCAGAAATTTGAATGGGATGAGAAGTGCGAAGAAAGTTTCCAGGAATTAAAGAATAGATTAGTATCTTCTCCAGTACTAGTCTTGCCAGATGAACAAGGAAATTTTGTGATCTACAGTGACGCGTCGTACAAAGGATTAGGATGTGTTCTGATGCAGCATGACAAGGTGATAGCTTACGCTTCAAGACAGTTGAAACCACATGAAGAAAAGTATCCAACGCATGATCTGGAATTGGCAGCTATAGTATTTACATTGAAGATTTGGAGGCATTATCTTTATGGGGAAAAGTGCGAGATCTACACGGACCACAAGAGTTTGAAATATATCTTTACCCAGAAGGAATTGAACATGAGGCAGAGGAGATGGCTAGAATTAATCAAGGATTACGACTGTACTATTAACTATCATCCAGGCAAAGCAAATGTGGTGGCCGACGCTCTGAGCAGAAAAGAAAGGTTAAACATGATAATTTCATCAGAGGAATTGATCAGGGAATTTGAGAAGCTGGAAATAGAGGTTAGTATTCCAAGTATGTCTACAGAGGTATTGTGTGCAATGTCTTTTCAACCAGAATTATTAGAGAAAATAAGAAGATGTCAGGAAGAAGTAATGAGCCATGAACGAGACAGTTTGACAGGAGAAGAAATAGGGAGTCAAAAGGATGATAAAGGGATATTAAGATTTTCTTCCAGAATATGGATACCCAATGTAGCCGAGTTGAAAGATGAAATTCTTCGAGACGCTCACAACTCTAGATACTCAATTCATCCCGGGAGTACGAAGATGTACAGAGACTTAAGAGAAAACTTTTGGTGGCCAAGCATGAAGAAGGAAATTGTAGAATGGGTAAGTAAGTGTTACACTTGCCAGCGAGTCAAAGCGGAACATCAAAGGCCCAGTGGACTGATACAACCATTGGACATTCCAGAATGGAAATGGGAGCATATAGCTATGGATTTCGTAGTAGGATTACCGAGGACCAGGACGAATCATGATGCTATTTGGGTTATTATCGACAGATTGACGAAGTCGGCGCATTTTCTTCCTATCAACGAGAGATTCTCAATGGATAAATTGGTACGGTTATATCTTAAAGAAATTGTGACGAGACACGGAGTTCCAGTATCCATAGTTTCAGACAGGGATCCTCGATTTAACTCAAGATTTTGGAGAAGTTTTCAAGATTGTCTCGGAACGAAGCTGAACATGAGTACCGCGTATCATCCGCAGACAGACGGTCAAAGTGAAAGAACGATTCAGACTATTGAAGATATTCTAAGGGTATGTACACTAGATTTTGAAGGTAGTTGGGATGAGCATTTGCCATTAGTTGAATTCTCCTACAACAACAGCTATCATGCCAGTATTGGAATGCCACCTTACGAAGCTTTGTACGGTAGAAGATGCAGATCTCCAATATGTTGGGAAGAAGTTGGTGAAAGAAAGATTTTGGGTCCAGAATTGATCCAACAGACGAAGGAGAAAATAGAACTCATTCGGAAAAGATTAACAGCAGCTCAAGATCGTCAACGCAAATATGCTGATCCTACCAGAAAAGATATGGAATTTGAAGTTGGTGAAGCAGTGCTATTAAAGGTCTCACCTTGGAAAGGTTTATCAAGATTTGGAAAGAAAGGAAAGCTGAGTCCGCGTTATGTTGGCCCTTTTGAGATTTTGAAGCGTGTGGGAAAGGTTGCTTACGAATTAGCGTTACCACCTCACATGCAACATATTCACAACGTGTTCCATGTGTCAATGTTGAAGCGTTATTTGCCTGATTCGAATCATGTGATAGAATACGAACCAATAGAGATCCAGCCAGATTTGTCTTTTGTAGAGCAACCAGTGCAGATTTTAGATAAGAAAGAAAGAGTACTTAGGAATAAGTCTGTATCTTTAGTGCGAGTCTTGTGGAGGAATCCCAAGATTGAAGAGTCGACTTGGGAATTGGAAAGCGAAATGCGATCCAAGTATCCTTATTTATTTTCCTAGGTTGATTCTGAGGACAGAATCCTGTTAAGGGGGGTAGATTGTAATATCCCATATATTTTCAAATATTATTATCATTATTCGGAATTGTTTATGTGATTTTATGTGAAATTTTTGGTGAATTATCTGAAAAGTAGGATAGATATCTGAATGTTATATGTGACATTATTTGAATATTTGAATTTTTATATGTCCAGAATAAAATATAGATAATTGTGGTATTTTCTGGTAATTTTTGGAGTGTTATATGATTTTATAATGATTTATGAATTATTAATTATTTTCAGAATAATTATAAAATTATTTTATAAAGCCGGGAATCTTCCAACTTCAACCGTTTTGCGTTTTTACAACCCGAAACTCTTCCGAAAACTCCTTCCTAACCTAATCTGGTAATTCCGGACATTTTCCGTGTTTTGACTTTTTCGATCCGGATTACGGTTTGACCCGTGCGCGGCCCGGCGCAATATTTTCGTTACGATAGTTATTTCAGTAATCAATAAAACCCGTATTTTCAAAAGACGGGATATTATTACATTATTTTCGTATATAGTATTTTATAAAAAGCTTGGTTTTGATAATTATCCAATTTTGGTATTGAATCGGATCGTTATTGCAGTTACTTAGCGGCTAAGCAACTAATTTAACGATCCAAAACGATCCAAAACGATCCAGAACGATCCAATATTCCATAAATATAAATAGCCTATTTCTTATTTCGTTTATTCCGTTTTTCATTTGCAACCAGTTAAAACACCGTAAATACAGAGAAAAACCCGAGAAAACCGATACGTTCCCGAGAATCAAACACACGAACGAAGGCGTTATCGAACTCCGATTCGGGCGTGCAGCATATCAAAACGAAGCTCTCGAAATCTTCTATCTGAATCAATCATCAGTTTCTTTCCAGAAATCACAGTAATTTTCTTATTTAATTATTTATATTCGAATTATTTGATAATTAAATTACGAATTTTTGTTCTTGATGTTGTTAATGTGATTTGATGCTTCCATGTTGTAGAGCATGTTTTTCTGGTCAATTTGGTATATTATATGTCAAAAATAGAGTTCAATAACATAGAAAAAATGATGTTTGATTCTGGAAATTCGAATTAGGGTTTATATGCTTGAATGTTCTTAATTGAAATTTGGGTATTTCTGTTCTTGGGGTTATTACTTGAAATTTATCGCACAGACTTGTAGATCGTTGAAAACTGAATCGATAAATATGAGTGTGATGAATGGAGGGTGCCTGTAGCGAGCTAATCGGAAAATGTCGAGCTCGCCGGAGTTCTCGATCGATTTGATCGGACTTTGGATTCCAGGTATCGTCTGTGGTATTGGTAGACTGATTTGAGTTCCTGGGGGAATGTAGAATGAAAACCCCATAAAAACTGAATCAAATAACCCTGTTTACGTTGAGATCGGAGTCTCGCCGGAGTATTCGCCGGCCGCCGGAACCTGGAGGAGTCCGGCCTGTTCTTGGTCATTCCTACCGACCCGTTCCTGACCCGTTTTCTGACCCGAAGTTTACCCGGTTTTGATTTTGTTTTCTGCTATTTCAAAACCAAAAGCTGTTTCTGGATTTTCTTTTTACAAATAATTCAAAAATCCTATTTTTAATTTCTGAAAATTTATTTTTATTTTAAAAATCATTATTTTAATTCTGAAAATTTATTTTAATTCAAAAAAAAAAAAAAATAATAATAAATCCAAATTATTTTGTTAATTAATTTTAGTTGATAATTAATTATTTAATTAGTCAATTAATTTAAATATTAATTGATTAATTAATTTAATTAGTTATTAATTAATTTTAATTGATTATTTAATTAGATTTAATTATTTAAAATTGATTTAAAAATTCTGAAAAATAGTTTCGAGATTTAAAATATTATTTTAAATTATTTTCCAAGCTCGATAATTCTTATAAAATTATTTTAGGGTGTTCGAACCCTATTATTTTATTATTAAATGATTCGGAGATTGTTTTTATTCCGAAAAATGTTCAAAAATTCATAATAAATCAACCGTTTGTCCGTTTAATACGAAACGAACGCGTACAGATTCAGAAAAATATTGCGCTTTTAATAAAAATACTTTTGAGACCTAATTTCTTTTGTATTGCAATGTCATTTGATTTGTGTATCAGTTTAAGTCGGTATTTGATCGGTAAATGCTAATAATGACCTAAATTTTATTCTGAACGCACTGAGACGTACCCCTTAATGATTTGACTTATGTGTTACATAAAATATGTGAGTACGTGTTATATAAATGCCATGATTATGTGTTACGTGATATACATGCTATCTGTTATAATTTTAAAATGCCATGCTAGTTATAAACGATCGGGTAGATGTCAAGACGTATAGTTACGTCGATTGAGTTTAGATCTGTCAATTAAGATAGTCCTTTTGTTTATAGAATCAAGTAGCAAGGAGCGCAGTCAAGTGTTAGACGGAGATAGTAGCCAGCAGATAGAAACAGAGTTAAAGTAAGAGATTATTGAGCATACCAGGCAAGTATCCCTGACTTCACTTATTGTTCAAGTGACGTTTATTTCGAATTATATTATGCAAGTATCCCTGACTTCACTTATTGTTCAAGTGACGTTTATTTTGAATTATATTATGCAAGTACCTATATCTTCATTTATCATTCAATCGATATTGACTCTGAACTTTATTCTTTCAATTTCTCTACTATTCTAAGTTCAGAATAGTTAAATATTTTTACATTTCGCTATAACTTACTCTATACAGTGAAGCTTTGAATTGAGACTAGCGAATAACTAATTGTTCTGGTTATTTCGCCATTGGTTGTTGAGAAAACTCCGGACCATGAGAAATGGGGAGTTATGTGGTTAAGGATGTCATTTGATTCGACTCCTTTGACGGAAAATGGTTTTATGGGTTGGATGGTTGCGTAAGAGGCCGTGGCGGCGGTCCAGTGTGAGCTATGTGTTATACAGGATATAACACCTTGCTAGGCCAATATGTGCCTTGGGTACCTTTTGTTTAGTTGGATATGCTTCGGCATACCGGTGTTGCTCCGCGGCTGATCACCGGCGGCAACACACCGTCGTTCGAGGATTCCAATCCCAAAACATAATATATTGCAAATGTTGTTTATTATCAAATTTATATCAGTTTTGATACTGCTCAATTATTGTAGTTGGTTTTGTTCATCAGATATACTGTTGTTATTCCAAATCATAAGCTATTTACTACTTGCTGAGCATTTCTTTCGCTCATACTTGTTTCTTATCTTGATTCTTTCAGCTAGGCCAGAGCAAGCTTAAGTTCCAAGTTTGATCAGAAGTCGAGTGCTTGTAAATAGTGGTGTGTATTCCAGGTAGACTGTTTTGGGACGCTTGGATAGTCTAGAGGTTTGTAATAAAATTTGAATAATCTGTAAAACTAATTAGACTATGGTTTGTAATAACACTTGATTTGTAGTAATGCCTGTTCCATACTATAACCTGCGATCGATCCAGTGCAGGTAAAGGGGTCGTATTTATTTTATTATTCCGCTGTGATTATTTACTTTAGTTTATTGGCGAGTGACCCCCAAATCTAGACCCCGGGTTTGGAGGGCGTCACAAAAAATGTCACTTTATGGTGCGTGAAGGCATTATTCTTAGGCATAAGGTCTCTAGCAAGGGTCTTGAGGTGGACAAAGCCAAAGTGGGAGTCATTGAAAATCTTCCACCTCCTATTTCTGTGAAAGGGATCCGTATTTTTCTTAGTCATGCGGGTTTTTATCGGCGTTTCATTAAGGACTTCTCGAAGATATCTAAGCCGTTGTGCAACTTGCTCGAGAAGGATGTGCCTTTCAAATTTGATGATGAATGTTTGGCGGCATTCGAGACTCTTAAGAAGAGTTTGATAACCGCACCAGTTATTACGACACCTGATTGGACAGAGCCTTTTGAGATGATGTGTGATGTGAGTGATTATGCTGTGGGAGCAGTTCTTGGGTAGTGCAAGAATAATCTTTTTCATGTGGTCTACTATGCTAGTAAGACTCTAAATGGAGCTCAAATGAACTACACCACTACTGAGAAGGAACTCTTGGCTATAGTCTTTGGTTTTGAAAAATTTCGATCTTATCTGCTTGGGACAAAGGTGAGAGTGTTCACTGATCATGCGGCCATTCACTATTTGGTTTCCAAGAAGGATTCGAAGCATAGACTTATTCGTTGGATGCTCTTGCTACAAGAATTTGAGTTAGAGATTAAGGATCGAAAAGGTACTGAGAATTAAGTAGCTAACCATCTCTCTAGATTAGAGAATCCCGATTCTACTTCACATGATAAGACATTGATCAACGAATCTTCTCCGGATGAGCAATTGTTCGCAGTTCAGGAGGAAGAGCCATGGTTTGCAGATATTGTGAACTATCTTGTCAGCAATATAATGCCTCCTAATATGAATACAGCTCAAAAGAAGAAGCTTCTACATGAGGTGAGGTGGTACATGTGGGATGAACCGTATTTTTTTAGACAAGGAGCTGACCAAATCATCAGGAGATGTATCCCATTCTGTGAGACGGAGGGGATATTACGAGACTACCACTCCACAGTTTATGGTGGACATTATGGTGGTGAAAAGACAGTAGCTCGTATTCTGCAAGCAAGTTTTTTATGGCATACTTTGTTTAAGGATGAACATCAGTTCGTTTTAAGGTGTTATCGTTGCCAAAGAGTAGGGAATCTTACAAGGAAGGATGAGATGCCGTTAAATGTGATGCTTGAAGTCGAGGTCTTTGAAGTTTGGGGAATCGATTTCATGGGACCATTTGTCTCGTCCTGTAATAATCAGTAATCTTGCTGGCAGTCGATGATGTCTCAAAATAGGTAGAAGTCAAGGCTCTACCGACGAATGATGCAAAGGTAGTGTTGAATTTTCTTCATAAGCAGATTTTCACAAGGTTTGGAACGCCACGAGTAATCATAAGTGATGAGGGGTCACATTTCTGCAATCGTAAGTTCACTTCTATGATGCAGCGCTACAATGTGAATCATCGTGTTGCTACTGCCTATCATCCGCAAACGAATGGTCAAGCGGAAGTGTCTAATAGAGAGATCAAGCGCATTCTAGAGAAAGCTGTTTGCCCGTCAAGGAAGGATTGGTCTTTAAAGCTCGATGAAGCTGTTTGGGCTTATAGAACAGCATACAAGACTCCACTGGGGATGCCCCCATTTCAACTTGTTTATGGTAAGGGATGTCAGTTACCTGCGGAGCTTGAGCATAAAGCTAATTGGGCATTAAAGAAGTTGAACCTTGATCTAGATGCAGCTGGGAAGAAGCAAATGCTTCAGTTAAATGAACTTGATAAATTTCGACTCCAAGCATATAAGAACAACAAAATATACAAGGAAAAAGTGAAAAGGTGGCACGACAGGAAGCTATATCCTAAGTCATTTGTGTCGGGGCAACAAGTTCTTTTATTCAACTCTCATCTCCGACTTTTTCCTGGAAAGTTGAAATCAAGGTGGTCTGGACCTTTTATTGTCAAAACTGTGTTTCCATATGGAGCGGTGGATATTTTTGAGAATGATCTAGACCAAGCATTTAAGGTTAATGGTCAGCGTTTGAAGCATTACTATGGGGATGCGGCAAACCGGGAAGTGGTTAGTGCCATTTTATTATCAACTTGAGCAAGGTACGCTACGTCAAGCTAATGACGTAAATGAAGTGCTTTTTGGGAGGCAACCCAAGATTTGTTGTTATAGGAACCCTTAGAAATCAGTAACCTATCAAAAACATAAAAAAATCAGAAAAAAGGGAAGTAAAAATTTTTCTAGTCACTATCTGGGCGCCCGCTCAGCTTTGCTGAGCGGCCGTTCAGGATGCTGGGCGGCCGCTCAGCTCAGCTGGGCGGCCGCTCAGCTCCCGAATTCCTGAAAAAAAATTTAGCCTTATAAAAATCCAAAAAAATCAGAAAATAAAAAATAAAAACACAGCCCACTACCCACGAATCCTTTTCCCATAAACCCACGTTTTTAACCCTCAACCCCACTCCTAATCAAATTTTAACCCTAATCTTTACCCTATATATACATACAACTATTCCATATACTCCCCCATACACTTGCAACCTTAAAACTCTCTCCCATATTCAAAAACACAAATCTTAAACACTTTTTCTCAGTTTCAATGGCACCCAAGAGAGCCCGAACTATTGATAGCAGCAGCATTGTGCCTACCGCTGATTCTTCAAGGGGTACTGTTACGAGACCTCGTTTGTTTGATAGGGCTGCTGAGGAGGAGTATAATACGGTTCTGGGTAAGCCTATTTTGAAGGAGAGGGGATTCTTACCATCGGGGAGGGATGGTGAGTTATTACCGATGATTGCTGAAAAGGGTTGGATTTCTTTTTGTGAGTCGCCGGAGGCGGTTCCGATGAGCGTGGTTCGCGAGTTCTATACGAACGCAAAGGCTGAAAAGAATGGGTTTACTGTTGTTCGTGGGTTAACGGTGGATTATCATCCTAAGGCGATTCGCCGTGTGATTGGGCAGCGACAGAGGAAGCCCACGGAGGAGAATTGGAATGAGAAGCCCTCCGAGGAATTTGATTCGGATTTGATATGTGCTACTCTCTGTCAACCGGGCACGGTTTGGAAGTTCAAGACCGGGACTAATGAGTATCATTCTTTTCCGGCGATTGCGATACCAGGTATGCTCGTGCATGGTATGCCTTTATTTGTTCTAATATTCTGCCTACTTCACATGCACGTGAGGTTACAGTTGAGCGAGCAAGGTTGTTATGGGATATTTTGAGTGAGGAGTATTATGTGGACCTTGGTGAGTTCATCTAACAAGGAATTCTGAAGTTTTTGAGGGGAGCGAAACACATGAACATCCCTTATGCATCTACTATCACGAAGCTATGCCGAGCAGTGAGAGTTTATTGGCCTTCTCATGAGCAGTTGCAGATTCCGGCCGCTCCTATTGATTCAGGGACTCTGAATGCGATGCAGGGGTGGACGGGTGGAGAGCCCGAGGAGCATGGGCTGGTTTATCGTCTTCCAGGAGGACGTCCAGCAGCCGGTGCTACCATGGCTAGGCCAGGTCGTGATGAGACAGGCTCTTCTAGAGCTCCAGAGGGTGTTGGGATGGCTGATGCCCAGTATAGGAGGCTGCCGAGGAGGATGGATGCTATGTACGAGACGCAAAGTAGGTTTGCTCAGGAGCTCACCCTTGCACTTGGGACTGCTTTTAGAGGCCTTGGAGCTGACATCCAGTGGCCCGTTTTTGGCGAGGACTCTGCTTACTCGCCTCCTGATACTCCACCCTCTGAGGGTGATGATGATGATTTCTCTGAGTAGATATACCCTGTGTTCCTTTCTACTACCTTCACTGGGGACAGTGAAGATTTTAAGTTTGGGGGTGGTAGTTAAGGAATATTTTTGTGTGTCTCATATAGTTGCATATTCATGATAGTTTAGTTCATATAATTGCATATTTTTGTCAAATAGTTTTTTTATTTGATAGCTTTATTTATCATGTCATTTAGCTCATACATTTACCATGATCCCTTTTGCGTTGCTTCACCAATTGATTTGTGATATTGATATGAGTGTGGTGATATCGTTAGAGTGATGTTGAGTCTTGTAGGATGACATGCATGCTAGAAACACTTATAATTTCACTAAGTCTTAGAGAATGCTTAAGGACTAGATTATTGTCATGGTTTGATGGTTTTTGAGGTTAATCTATTGATTATGCTTAGAATTTATAATAGGTTCTTAATGATAAAAGGCATGAAAAGAAAAAAATATGGAGTAAGAATTGGAATTCATTGCTAATTGTGGCTAGACGTCAAATGGCTAGTAGCCGGCTCGTATTTTTATGCGAGTAGTCTAGGGTTGAGCAAGATGGAGCGAAAACACTTGCTCAGAAAAAGAAAAAAAAAGAAAAAAAATATAGAAAATGAAAATAGTTAATGCATAATTGATCACAAGTGGGCTATTTGGTATTCGAGTTATTAACTTCTTAGGGGAATTTGTGCCTAGTCACCTAAGGCTTTTATAGTCTGGGATCCGCTAACCTAACGCTCGCTAAATGGATGTCATTGTATAAGTCTTTTGTGGACCTCACTCATTGCACGGTCAAATAAGCATTTGTTGTTGTTGTTGAATAAAAAGCATGATTCCGTAATAAGCTCCAGTAATCTTGAAGTGTTTAAGTCATTTTTTGCCTAGAATTTATTCTTAGTATAATCATGTGATTACCTTGAGGATAGTCGAGTTATGATAATTGATCTAGTTTCGAAGCATATCTGTTAAGCATCAGCACACACCACATTTCTGGTTGCATGTTAGTTTGCATGATTTGATTGATCTTTATTCGCCTAATTGCATTTGTTGAGATGCCATAAGTTGGTTGGTTTGGTCATAATGAGGGGGATCTCTGTATTTCATATAGATTGCATTCATGCATGTTTTGTTTTGTTTTTGAGTCTGTGACGCTTGAGGACAAGCATCGATTTAAGTTTGGGGGTATGATAAGTGGCATTTTATACCACTTAGAACGTCTTATAATGGCTTAAATTGATGTCTTGAAATCAAGTATTTTTTGTATTTGATACGTTTTTCTAGTGTTTGTGCATTTTAGGGTATTACTTGCATTTGTGGGAAGATTTCATCAAGCATAAGCCTTCGTATGTATTTGGCATTGCAAGTGGGAAGATAGGAGCAGAATACAGCAAAAAATGGGAGCAGAATAACAATTTTTCCAGAAAGGTGTTGGGCGCCCGCTCAGCCTGGCTGGGCGGCCGCTCAGGAAGCTGGGCGCCCGCTCAGTATTGTTGGGCGGCCGCTCAGGGACGTAATTTTTAATTCTGATTTTTAGAGTTCTTGTTATGCTGGACTTCTGACTTCTTAGATGGCTAGGTTTTGTGGGGCTTCTATATAAGTAGTTTTTAGAGACGTTTCACGTGTGTTGAATCATGGTATCAATCGAGGAGCAAGGAGATAAGGAAGAAGACCATTTTAGCACGCGCAACGAAGATGAAGCATATTTTCTTGTGATTCTTTTATTCGTTGTAATAGTGGATGCTAATTTTCTTTGCTTAGAACCTATTTACTCTTGTGACATACTCTGGTTTAATATAAGTAGTTTTATTAATTATTCTCTTGTGTTATTATCATGTTTTCATATGAACCCATGGTGATGATGAGTTCAATCATGGGCTAATCGTGATCATGAGGTCATAACAGATTTGCTATAGAATTTTTTAGTTAGTTGTTTAATACCTTAGTGTGTGATGATTGTATGATATCTAGTATTGGTTGTGTTTATTCATCTTATGTGCGTCGCGAACATATAAGATTGGGTGTTAATCTCTTGTGAAGCGACGGTGGATCTTGAGATTTAGAACTTGCCATGCTAGCATAGGTTCATGTATGTGTATGAATGATTAGTGGGTAATTCTAACCGTTTTACTTGCCCTGTGTAATCAAAAGGAATAACTTGTGCTTAAATCGTTATGTTGTCAAATTCTGTAGACATATAGGGTCTCAACATAATTGATGACTATTCAACTTCTATCTTAATTATGGATGTTTGGTAGAATGGTATTGGTACAATGAAAGTTGGCTTTTATCAGTTTCGTGTTGTTCAATTAATATCATCACCGTTATATGCTAAGGGTGATAACAATATCTATTAAAGGAAGTAGTAATGAAGTTATGATCTCATGTGTGTTTAATATTGTTAATTCAAGTGTATGTTAAGTGTTTAATTCTCGTAGTTAATTCTAGTTAATAATTAGTTAATCAATTATATGTGTTATTGTCTTAACATTGAGAAGTAATCATACATTGGTGAGTGAGTGTTAATTGAGCATAATTAGTCTGAGTCTCTGTGGGAACGAACTAGAAAGTATTCTATATTACTTGCGAACGCGTATACTTGCGTGTATTATTAGCGTGTATTTTCCGCCCTAACAATATATCTATCTACCCTAGAGTCATTTATATTGACCACTATCCTCTTCTCCTAAAAATTGTCTTTAGTCACCAAAATCACCCTTAATGAATTTATTGTCCTGTCCACGGCCTTTTTGTAGGTGAAGAGGTTATTGTTGAGAGAATCCCTTAGAGCCTTGAGCAATTCATCAAATTCCCTGCTCAGACTTGATCCTTCAGCAGCCCTAATAAGCCTCTCCCTATCAATATCTTCTGCTTGACTTAAGCTCTTTTCAGCACCTTGGACATGTTGAGTAGATGATATTGATTTTGCTAGCCTAGCCTTTATCTCCCCCTTAGTCTTGTTGGCAGGCATGAGAAGGGGAGTGGGAATTTCAGGCCTTATCTGTTCAGGAAGTGATGGTAAAGGGATGTTGAGCTTCCCCATGATGGCTCCCAAAGCAACATATTTTTGTATTTGGAGATACTTGTGAGAGTCCACCAGGGCTTGATGTCTGTCTGTTAACTCTTGACTAGAGAAGTCAAATCCTGGACCTGTGCATTGAGAGAAACATTAGAAGTCTGTAATTCTGAGACTTGGTTTTGGAGAGATTGGATTTGCAGATTTGTGGAAGTGGAGCCAGGTTGATAAGAGCTAGCAGATGTTGAGGAACCAAAAGTTGCTTCTATAGCCTGTTTGATCCCATCCATGAGCAAAGCTGAAGGCTCATATCTACTTTGATGAAGTTGTTCCAGCTTGACTTTTGTGTCATTTGAATGAGTGATTTGCTGTTGGAGCACCATAAGAAGAAAGATGAAGGATTGTTTGAGATTTTTGACTTCCTTTTCAATGGTAGTAGGATCTATCCTTAACATTTGATCAGTAAAATACTTGAACTTGGAGGTGATCTGTACTTGAGATGGGATGATCTCATCCATTTTGTCCTTCACCAGCTTACTTATTTTGTCTTCATGACTAGTCAACTTGAGTTCTAGGGCTTTACCAAACAGGTGAAAAGCCTTGAGTTAAGCTTTGTAGACCTCAGTGACTGCATCATAGACATCATGTGGAGTCAAGGCATTGGCATTGCTCCCAAGAATTGTAACATACTCATCCCTGAATCTAGCCAAGACTTGATCCATCTCCAACATAAAATCCTGAGATAGCCATGCATCTACATTTCCATTCGGCTCTGCATCATTCACAATCTTCTCCTTCTATTTTTTAACATCTTCATTGTATGTTAGCATGTTGGCTTGATAATCTTGATTACTCATATCAGAAGTGAGTAGATGCTGTGAGATATTTGCCTGTCCAGAAATCTGTTCAACTAGAAGATCATTTATAGATGTAGGTTGAGAACTAGATTCTTGCAGCCATTGAGATAGAATGTGTGGTTGTTGAGGTTGTGAAGTTGAGGGTTGAGCTGTTGAGGAATCAGAACCACCTGTGAGTGAAGCAGTTTTGCTCATAGATTGCTCTGTGTTTATGACAGTGTGTTGTCCTCCACTTATAGTGGGAACCTTCAATTGAATTGGAGGGGATTTGACTAGGTTACTGTCATATACACCAGCCTCAAACCCTTATGCTTCTTGCAAAGCACTATCATATGAAAGTAATAACTTGCCTCCCCCATAGGAGGATCATTGGAAATTGTACTCCTACCATCAACTGCTAATGCAATTTCTTCTAGGGTTTTGATGGGAGTTGTTCCTACATGAGGAACCTTCAATTGAATTGGAGAGGATTTAGATATCTCCCCCTCAGGAGTACTACCCTCAAACCTAATAGTCTGTGAAGACTGATTTGCACATAAAGGTTCATTTAGTATCTCCATGGGGTTTTCAGTAAAAACTGATGAATCCCCCATGTTTTTGATGGTGTCATCAAGGTCTACCCTAGCTAGTAGCCTCTCACCATCTGAGTGTAGTGTCTGGGTGGTAAGTAAGGTTTTTCTTAAACCAAGTCACTTGATTTAGCTTGCACTTGAGAGTTAGATTCAAGTATTGTAGATAGAGAAAAAAATTATGAGATTAGAAGTTGTTGCTCAGAAGTGAGTGTTGGCAACACCCCTTGAATGGATGAGGGAGCTT
The DNA here is from genome assembly GCF_009905375.1 of Apium graveolens. NCBI lineage: Eukaryota > Viridiplantae > Streptophyta > Magnoliopsida > Apiales > Apiaceae > Apium > Apium graveolens. The sequence goes on from NC_133657.1 coordinate 64,657,270, forward strand.
CAATAGATGTACCCTCACTATGTGTGCCATCCTTATTTCTTCTACCATACACTTGGATTTGATCAAGTGCAGGCTGTGTAGACTCTATAAAGGATGCATTGGAGTGAATTCTCTTTTCAATAGACAGACCCTGTTGAGAGGATGTATCTAGAGTCTGTTTGATCCCCATATTTACAACTGCATCCTTTTGAGAGGATACATAGGTGGTTTGAGGGGTCAACTCAGATTTCTTACTCTTCTTTGATCTCTTGACCAAGGGTGACTCAGTTTCTGTTTGACCCTCACCACTCTCAGTCAAAACTGTTAAGGTTACCTCCTTTCTATTTCTTTTACTCACCTCATCCTTTTGAGAAGATGAGGTGGTTGGTTTTCTAGCTTTTAAAGGTTTTAAAGGAACATGCTCAACATGGGTAGGTTCCTGTGGGTATGCCTGTCTTTGCGCTTCCACAGGCTCAGAAACCGTTATTGCACTAAATTGACTTGCACTAGTTCTCATGTCTGGCATAGATAAGGGTAAGTCTTAAATCTTTCAATCATGAAAGGTGTTAACTTAAGACTTAATGGAACCTTATTCTTAAGAAGAAGTGATCCAAATAGAATTTTAGATACTTGCTTACAGTTGCCAATTAATGACCTGTTTACTCCTTCTAGCATATGTATGTCATTAACTTTATAGTTTAAAGCTGACATAATAAATTTAGGTAGAAAACTTTCCTTACCTCTTGATTCCAGTGGCATTGTTATCCTGGTGCTCAATTCCTCCAGTATGTAGTGTCCTATATTAATCTGTTTATTGGTGGCCATTAAGTAAACCAGCTTCTGGACAATACTGAATATGTTGTCAAACCCTGACTTCCTGCATGTGACTGCCCTTATTACTGAGTCAAAATAAAAGGACCATTCCCTCCTTAGATGCTTCTTGTTCATGATGGCCAGGTTGATCTTCTCAGAATAATTGATGAAGTCCATGAATTCATACAGTTCATCCTGAGTTGAAGCCTCCACCAGCTTATCAGTAGGAATACCCAGTGCCAGATTGACATCATTTTTAGAGATCTCCACCTGTTGTCCCTTGATTGTGCAGTTTATCACAATTGTTGCGGCTTGGTTCTCATGCACAATTATCCTTGTTGTGGTTGTGTTCCAAAAGTCCCCTAACACATCCAAATACAACACATGATTAGCATTAAGAGCACCTACAAAGTAGGTCTCAGATAAGAACTTGACAAAGCATTGGAAAATCTAAGGCGCTTTTTTTGCATCCAGACATGCAAGGAAGTTGGTCTCCTTGGGAATGAAGGGTAAAATATTGTTGGCCGCCATTGATATGAGTATGAAGTTTAGTGGGTAAAAGAAATTAGTGAGAAAAGAGTGAAAACGAGAGAGAAATTTGTTTTGGATTGAAAAGCTAGATCACTTGAGATCTCGAAAGTTGTAAGTATGTATATGTATTGAGATGTCTGGGTATTTATAGTAAAAGCAAATGACTTGTCAAGAACTCAAAAATAGACGTTTGGAATTTCTCTATCGAGAAGTCATTTTAGGAAATGAAAAACATATCGATAAGTCATTTTATTTATTCTTGTAGAGAACTAAAAAAACTTATCGAGATGTCAAATAAATATTCAGTTTGTCCTAAATGGACTGAATTTGATTTCAATTTTTATTTGAATAAATTCAAAATAAAATTAGAATAATTTTTCCAAAAGTATTTTACCAAATTAATTTATCAGATTAAATTATTTCAGTTTTGAGTTATTGATAAGTGTAAAAATAATTCTTGTAGAGAACTCTTTAAGTTAACACTTGTAGAGAGCTCTACAATGACTTATCGATAAGTCATAATTAAGATTATCGAGAACTCAGTTCTCTATATACTTTTGAACAGTTTAAGTCTTCCTTGTGTTCAATTTACATATTAAAGATGTAAATTAATCAGCTTAGCAGTTTACTTAGAATTTTGAAAAATTCCAAGTTAAATTTTTGTTTTGAACACATTAGTTGAGTTATTTCCTTAGGATGAAGAATTAAGCATTCCAATTGCACCTACAAGTCTAGTGAAAGTTGCTTCATTCAAAGGATTAGTAAAAATGTCAGCTAATTATTTTTCTGTTGGAACAAAAATGAGCTCAGTGGTACCATTTGTAGCATGTTCTCTAATAAAATGGTACCTTACATTCATGTGCTTTGTTCTAGAATGATTAATTGGATTACTATAGATATAGCACTAGTATTGTCAGACATGATAGATATTTTGTGTAACACTAGACCATATATCAAATGCAATATGATTCTTAGAGTATAGAAACACATAATGTGTGTTGTAATAGGTATACTAACTGATAAAAAAGTGGGCTCCATGGGTGGGCCCCGCATATGGGGCTCATATGTGGGTCCCCTTTGCGAGGGCCCTTGTGGGGCCACCATTGGGGCCCATTTATGGGGCCCACTTTATTTTCTATAGAAACACACCTATTGTAACACCATTGATGTTACAAAAAAAGAAATTTATATGTATATTTTAGCACCCTATTGCAACATACTGATAGGCCATTGCAACACCTAAATGGTAAAAAATTGAAAATCTGCTATTTAAATACTTGATTTCCCATAAATAAAATAAGAAACATTCAACACAGCCAATCCAATCCATCCGACTAGTCTTAACTACACCATATCCAACCATTAAACTGTGTCCAACCATTACATTTCATCAGCACCAAAACGTGACTTAAGAAATACAAGTCTTGCTAAGAACTAAGCATTCAAAATAACGCAAAAGCATACAAGTCTTTGAAAATAACGTAGAAGATAGATAATAAAATGGTCTAAGTTCTACGACCACCGGTAAGATGAGTACCATCAGCTCCTTTAACACCTGAAATTGTCCCACAAATATAAGCCATGTCAATGTTCAACTCGGGGTTTGATACAAGTAATTTCCGCAGGACCAAGCTCACGCTGTCTTGAACCTTCTTAACCTTGGAAACTTCATCAGAGAGCTTCCAGTTAAACTTTTCTTCAAATTCTTCAACAACATCCTACCTTATCTTTTTTGTCAACTCTTCTAAGCATGCATCTGATGGATTTGGAGTAGGATTATTTTGAGCTTTCATGTCGTATCTGCCAATGAGCCAACCCGGACCATAAGAGCTTTTTCCTCCAGAAATTAGTTCATCGATACCGTCAAGGGGTTCTAATGAAGTGAGCTTTTTCTCAATTGTTTCCTACAAAAAAAATATAAATAGCAGTTTCAATCAATAATTAAAAACAGACTTGAAAGATAAAACACAGATTCAAGGGATTGAATAAAGTATAAAATATTTACAATTCTAAAGTTGAGAACATCTGGATTGTTCTTGTACTTGCATCCAGGCCCGCGCTTCCGAGTTTTAACAAAAAACTTCTGCATCCAATGGATCCAATAACTACACATCTGATGCCAGCGCATCTAATGCCTGCGCATCTGCAACTATTTTATTTTTCTACAAAAATTAAAAACATAATAATTAGAAAATCGCTCCATCTACCAAAAATTATATATTTTTGATTTCAAGGTATAAATATCAAATTAATTAAATTCCCCCAGAAAATGTAAAGTATATAGTCAATTTTTAATCAATTTCAGGGAATCTATGTATTACGGACTCCATATATAATAATTAAATTTTGAGCTCATTTTTATGATATAATAATACTGTAATCTAAAGTAAGAGGGCAAGATTAACATAAATAAAGTTTAATTAAAAAACGATCGACTTATTTAACAAGACTAATTCTAGATAACTTAACAATAAGTTTTTTTAAGAAAGCCTTTTAAGTAATTTAACACAATCCATTGCGTACCATATTGTGTCAAACTTGGGAGAAAAACTTTGGACCAGTCGTGTGTATGTCTGTGAATTACAGCGAACTTTTGCATTTTTTTCAGCCCTTGACTGCAAATTACATGAAGTCAAAATATTAAAATGAGCAAAAGCTTATGTTAATTAAAATTGATTAAATAACACAAATTTTGAAGGAATAAAACAATTATAAATTTTTATATAACCTAAATTTCACGATCTCCCCAATATTTTAAGAGCACTTTGAAATCCTTAGTTGGAATGTCATCGGGTTTATTAGCTAATCTCTCCTCATCAGTTGTTAAAGCCAAGTAATGATCATGTTTTGTTCCACTCATGTTCCCCTTCCAAGCATGTTGAATTGTCTTCAATGCCCAAAATTCTAATTCCTCGGGAAGAATATAAAGTTGCTTACATATAAATCAAACATAAAAAGTTATTAATAAATGGTGAATGATATTTGACCTACATTAAAAATTTAAGGGTAGTTAATTAATTAATTACCTTGATATAATTCTATAAAGTTTCCTTTGGGGTTTTAGGAACATGAGCCCAAAATGCAAAAGTCATTGGCGCAACCCTCTTTAAAGTTTCCAGAAAGTGACTCAATTCCGAAACAGCTTTGTCATCATCAGAATTAGGTTATTTTGGGAGTTCATTGAAATGACAACTCTTTTCTCCAACGGCCTTGTGTGCATTCTATCCATCCTTGTTTCCCCTCGTAGCCTTTTAGAAACTTGAACTTTACATAGAATGTTCATAAAATATGATTAAAGAATCAGTTAAAACAATACACATAATTATTGACCGGTCTAGGCTAACAGTTCTATACTTGACCAGAAAATTAAATACTCAATTTCACTAAGGATTAACAATTTTTATTTTCAGTTGACCAGAAAATTCAAATTAATCGATAAAGGACTATCGCAGACATATTAATACTAATCTAAGTCGACAAGCACATACCATATTTAATTTCTTCATCATTTTCAATATCAGGAAAGTCGGTTTCAGAAACCCATCTGGTTTTGGTTTCACTTCCAATTGCAACATCATTTGCAGCTTCTTTTTGTTTGCGCTCACGCAGCGCAAAATAGTCAACCTTTGTTCCAATTCCCTCGATACAGGGTAACTGAATTTGTATAGCAGATTTCACTATCTTTGAATTTTTAGGTTGCTTTTCATTCGTATCATTCCCAGTTGGAACCTCTTCGATTGTTGTGACATGATTAGCTAGAGAACGAGCAGTTGGTCTTCATCCACTTTGAGTCTTACTTTCTTTCACTTTTTTGGTTTTCTCCTACAAGATTGAGTTAGAGTAAATTTATGAAATTCCTTATTTTCTACAGATATAGATCAAGTAAACCTAAACCCTCTGTTTTCAACTTTTTAATAAAATGACGCATCTTTATAAGAACCTGTGAAGAATCTTCATTGTGTTGTTCCCCATCATCTGGAATGTATTCATCTGGATCGTTCATCATTTTTTTTCCTTTGTTTTTTTTAATTTTAACTACCATATTAGTTGCTAATATAGGAAGGCCCAACTCATGCATCTTTTTATTGTTCTTCTGGATATTTAACCATTAGTTATATTCATACACATTCCTCGGTTTTACAGAAGATGGAAGTGGCGGTGGAGGTGGTAAATATTCAACCTACACATAAATAAAACAAACAGTAATAATTATTTTCTCCGCAACTATTTGGAAAAACTATTAGGACATGTATTAATTTAAAATTCCTAACCTGGATGTCATTCTCATCCATGGTTTCATCTTCATCAATTTTTTCATCTTCGCATTGCCTGTTGTGCAAATTCAGTTTCCTCCGAACATTTACAGGCTTGTCCACATTTTTATCGCTGGGCCCTAACATTTGAGCTTCATTTTCTTTAATAAAATTTGGCTCATACTTCAAGGTAACAATACTCTTTTCTGGTGTAGCACTAGTTTGGCAGGAAGACTTTCTAACACTCGTCACTTCACCGCAGTCATCCTTACCTTTACGTGGTATATTTTGAAGTGCCGACTTTCGAGAAAATCTAACTTCACTAGGATTCATAACTTCTGCATTATTCAGCGAAGCAGACTTTTTAGGACTACATACTTCATTACACATTTTCTTTTTGTTTAGTTGTTACAGCTAATAAGTGGTTATAAACTGCCGTTTGACAAGTTTTGGAGCTGCAACAATGATGAAACAAAATTAGTACATTACCAAATATGAAAAAAATAACACAACAAGTACAGACCAATATACAGGATACAACAATTGATAACATTTAATACCTTCAAACACATTTGTCCTTGGTCGTATGATTACATGGGACTGCATTTGCTACAGTGGCTCGATTTTAGGATCGATGACATTATCAATGTAAAAATCCACGTCTTTGTCTAATTTGGAAAAGTCTTAATCACTTATCACTATTTTCCATCCTCCCCCCCATCACTTTTTATGTAAATTCCCCCAATTTCACTGTACTTCAAATCATCTTTAACATGCTCCATGAACACAGTGTAGGAAAATCTGTCAGGCTCTACACTAGCTATCAATCCATCTTTTCTACCAACATATTCAGAATTCTAGAATATCCCCAAGTAGAAAAATATGAGATTGTAACACTGCTCTTCCATTCTATAAATAAATAAAGATAATTTGACATTGGGACCAATAATAAATACAATTAATTTTAAATAGAGATAGTGCATTTATAGTTTGAGGATAAACCTGAGGTTTTTAAACTAAGTAGTCATACTAAATACATAAAATTAATTCAAAAAATAAATAGAGACAATCACATACAAACAAGATAATTTCAAGTAGAAACAATGCATTTAAAGGCATTATATTAAATCAATTAAAAACATTAAACTAAGAAGTTATACAATTACATGAAATACATTAAAATTAAGAAGCATCCACTTAAGCACATCATACAATCATAAATTAAGTTCATCACATTTAAAGGCACTATATTAAACTAAGTTACATAAACAACGAGAAAAATAATAGGCAGTTTCTTGACAATAATCACTAAAACGCTAAACTATTTTTTCTAAACGATAATTTTTATTTCCGGGACATCTTCTCTGGACCAACAAATGTTGCCAAAGTCATCTGCACTTTTGGAACCATGCTGAAGACAGGTTACTTCCTTAGTAGCCTGATTGATCATTCTCCGTGTTGGCTTGATCCCCTTCTTGGAAGCCTCTGTGTTCAAGGCATCAGCAGCTGATACAATACAAGAAAAATATTGGTATAATAATAAACTTGTTCAAGACTGGAGAATGAATAAGTGAAATACCCTTAAGTGAAAAACCGCTAAGTTCAACTTTGACTAGCGCTCTCTCAGTCATAACGTGTCAAAGGTGAGTCCGGGTCTTGTCACTAATAAGAGCATCTCGGGCATGACACTCCGGAACAGTAAGTTTCAAAATATGATCGGGATGATCGACTATATTACCAAAGCTAGGCATAAAGAGACCTCCCCATTCACCATCTTCTAGTACAAGAATAAAGAATTTCTTATTCCGGCCATGATAAGAGTCGGGAAGGGAAAGTGAGTTAAAAATGTTGTCTACTCCGAGTCTATGATTGATTTGAACCCATCCAGCCCTCACCAAAGGAGAGTTCTTGAGCAAGAAAATACTTTCAAAGATGGTGGTGCTTAAAGGAATTCCCAACTGATGGTATCTCACTATGAACACAATAATCAAAGCCCATGCATTTGGGTAGAGTTGGCAAGGCAGAGCTTTATCTCAGAAATCAGTTCCACGATAAAAGGATGAATGAGAAACCTTAGTCCCACAAGGACAGACCTTCTGAATACACATAAGCAGTTAGGACTCTATTGACAAGTTCGGTTGTTATCACGAGTCATACATACTTTCAACCCTCGAGGAAAGTTATATGTTTGTTTAATGTACCTGAAGTCTTTTTTCTTGAGTTCACTAACATGGCTAAAAGCATCAAGATGAACACTAGTAGGGAACTCCTCGGTCAAGTCTTGGAACATGTTTGACGAACTAAAAGATGATGAACAATATTTTAAATTATAGAACAATTAAGTAGCATACCTCGTGTGACTTTTCCTTTGCTCGATGAGCAAGCATCTCAGACACAGAGGGAGAAGGACCGTTGTTCCCACCATCATTCCCGTAGTTTCCATCATGAGAAAGGCCGCTATGTCCCTCAGACATCTTCGAGAAAAGCTTGAGTAAATCTAAAAAAATTTGAAGAAGATAGAACTAGAGAGAATTTGAGAAGTTGAGAAATGAGAAGTGAATGAAAATGAATGCTCCTCCCCTCCTTTTATAAGGAAAAGGGCACCTGCTAAAGCAGGTAACCCCTGAGGCTGCTCTGCATTTGTAGGTTGTTTACAGGTTAGATGCCTACAGATGATTAAAACTACCCGAATGAAATAATAAAAGTGTCTAACTAACGAATAAAAGCTCCGACAGGGCAGAATTTAGGGGATCAATATGAATCCATGGAGACAGCCTTGAGTACGCTCAGATAAAGCCAAGATCAAGGGTTAGTCCCTAATTTGGGTTGAAGGGGCTAATCTCCTTAATTAAGAAAATGAGTTAGGAAATTTGGAAATAAATTTCCAAGAAAACTAACTTCAAACATTTGAAGGCTTTTCATCCGTGGTAGTCACCACATACATATACTCTCAGAATAGTGAACTCAGAATAGTAGGATTATATTTCAAGGCTTTTTAGTCATGGTAGTCACCTCGTACACTCTTGGAAGAGTAAACTTGGAAGAGTAGGATTACATTTGAAGGCTTTTCAGCCGTGGTAATCACCTTATATACTCTCGGAAGAGTGAGCTCGGAAGAGTAGGATTATATTTGTAGGATTTCCACATGTGGTAGTCACCTTATACACTCTTTGAAGATTGAACTCGAAAGAGTAGGTTTATATTTGAAGGATTTTCGGTCGTGGTAGTCACCACATACACTCTTGGAAGAGTGAACTTCGAAGAGTAAGATTATATTTAAAGGCTTTTCATCCGTGGTCTTCACCTCGTACACTCTTGGAAGAGTGAACTTGGAAGAGTAAGATTATATTTGAAGGCTTTTCAACAGCGGTAGTCACCTCGTACACTCTTGGAAGAGTGAACTCGGAGAAGTAAGATTACATTTGAAGGATTTTCAGCCGAGCAGGAGACAACCACTCAATAAAAAGGTATAGGGATTTCTTGAAAATCAGCCAAGGAGACCATGATCACACCCCCCACCAGCTAAGATGGGGGGCAAGAAGCATCCCCTAGGCCGAGTGAGCTCCAGAGGAGTCCCTCGGCCATCGTCAGCAACACGGTGATGAAAAAAAAAATTGGGAAAAAAATTTCAGCCTAGGAGGTCATGGTCACACCCCCAGCCGAGTGGGGGGGCATGGTTGCCACCCCCGGGCGAGTGGGCTTGGCCGAGTGAGCATCAGATGGGCCCCTCTACCACCGTCGCCTACACGGTGACGAAAAAAGGGACAAATTTTTTTGATTCGCCGTAAAATTGAAATTTTTAGATTTACTAATTAGCCTTAATTAGGGTCGATTAGTAAAAATTGGACAAATGATAGCATAATATAGTTTGTAACTTGACTATATTAGGGATAATTAGCAACTTACGCTCAATAATTACCCTAATTAGAGCTGATTAGCTGTGTTTAAGGCCAATTAGCCTCGATTAGGGCGTATTAGTGGCTTTCACCTTATAATTAACCTTGAAGATGGTTAAAAGGTGATTAAATCCTGACGTATAGCCCCAATTAGGGCAATTTAACGTTAGACGCTACTCAATTAGCCTCATAAAGGCCATAAAAAGTGAAATATCACTTAATAATGAATAAGTCACTATGAATGGTGAGGTTGCTTCACACTTCATAAAATGACTGAACCCAAGAAGGGACGAAACCACCTCTGAGTCACGATAAGACCATAATGACTGCCACGAAAACTCGAGTAATTTTCCCGGAAGTTGGGGGTAAATAATATGGGTGAAAAATAATACATAAAGACATATAAAGGGACTCCTCTTATGAAGGATCTAGAATCCACCGTCTGGGAGAGTCCTACTTACCATCTAAGTAGAAGACTTGTCCACCAAATCTCCCAACTCAAGTCTAACCCAAAACTCAACATCTATATAAAGGGCTCTACCATCAACCTAGAACTACCTTTTTCTCTTGATTCATTACAACACAGAGTTACGTAGAAATATTGTGAGAACTTCTAGTCTCCGCCGCGAGAACAACTATTAAAGTTCGAAACTCAACAATCCTAGCATTAATTGTAATCACAATTCTAGTTTTTATTCCACAACACCTACCTTTACGAACACATCGTGGAACAAGATATTATCACAGATCCCAATATCTACCAAAAATCTTTTAATTTTAAAAACTATCTATCATAGGTATTATGACTTGCGGGTCGTCAAGGAGGGACATCACCCCTTCAATATCTAAATCGTTAAAGGTTACATCAACTTCAGCCTTTGCATGTTTTGGTGTTTCGCCAAGTATATGTATGACTCCTCGAGCATAAAAAATTCTTGATTTCTTGAAGTCTAGCGAGCGCTAGTCCTTTAAAGACCATTTTGATAACTTTTCTGTGGGGTTGCATGCTTCTCCCACAATCATTTTGATATCTCTTCTTACCTGATTTCTTTCACCATTATGACGAATATCTATTATCGTCCTCTTGGGATCATAAACTCGATTTTATCCTTCTTCTTAAGGCAGTTATTGGTGTCATATTCACAGTGGCTTCAGCCATCGGGTATCCTCATCTTTTTCACTAAACCTTAGGATTTGGCTTCTTGGAGACTTCAATCCAGCATACTTGATAAAACTATGTTCATGAGTAACCCTCATTTAGGAAGAATCGAAGTCCTTGCTTATCCAAGGATATTTGTCCTTAACATTGTACTCATGATTCCCTTTTGTTTCTAGTTATTATCTTCATCACCTCCTACGGGGGTTGAGTTCTTGTTCGTATTTTCTTTAACATTGATATACTTGAAAGCCCACCCTTGCAACCTGTGAATGATTTTCGGGGGGTTCTTGGCTAATGACATCTTAAAGTTGATATTCAAGGCTTTTTGTTGAAGGGATATAAACTACCTTCTCCTCCAAACTAGGGGCCTTCAAAGCTTCTTCTTTAAATCGGTCCAGGTTGTCCTTGACGGATTCTTTATATCCTTGTTCCATATTCACGGAGATGCAGAATTCTTCTGATGCATTCTTACAACATCGTTGAATCTTGTCCCCCTGGATTTGAGGAAAAGTCATGCATTTTTATAATGACATGAACTGGACCTATTAATAACACGTTAGAGAGCATCATTACGGGGTTAAGCGGACCACTAGTATCCTTGTAAGATTTAACTGTGACATCCTAGTATTATCTCTTTTCTTTTTAAATCAACCTACCATCTTCATATTTTTCTAATTTTTTTAATATCATTTCTCCTCTTTCTACGAAAATCAATTAATTATATTATATTTTTCTAAAAATTTTATTTTATTTTTCAGCCAGTGAAATATTACAAATACAAGTATTTATTAATTTGTTTTGTTTTAATATTTTTTAAAATTATTATATCATTATATTATACTTATGTAAAGGAGATTACGAGGGCAGTAAGTTGCGCCTCTCATATTTTTTCAATCTATTTTTTCTAAATTTTTCTTAAAAATTTATATTATTAAATAGAAAATTATTACATTGACGATAGACTAATAAATAATATAATTTTATGATATTAACTTTGTTAATAACGACAAAGTAACTTATTGGAGTAAACATGTTAAACAAGAGAACGGATTTTTAGTTTCTAGATTTATTATATTTATTATTTATAATTTCAGAATGCCCAAGATGAGATATATAAAAAACGGAAAAAAATAACGAAACATTATTTTAGAAAGTCGCTGCGAAGTGCGGCTTCGTAAACTAGTTCTTACGAAAAATTGAAAACCAATTAAAAAAGATTGCACTCCGAGGACAAATTAAAAAAAAATAGGAAAATTAAACTTTTTGTTTTTAATTTTACTAAATCATAATTGTTCCAAAATACAATAAAAAAACGTAATTATGAAAAGATGGTCGTTGTAGGTTAGTTATTTTCCCTCCTTTTCTCGGTTGAATTTCAGTTGCTCATACATACAGATACCTATATATATCTAAACAGATAGCAAGATTTTCATTCTTATGATATTCCAACTCTCTAATCTCTGCTACTGAAAAATCCCAGCCATGTCTTCAAGAAACCAAGAAACTAAAACTCATCAAACACCCTCTGAACAACAAGAAAACCCTGTTCAACAAGCCAGCCCAAATCAAGAAAACACACACTTGTTACTCCCTGACTCAACAAGACAAGAAGTTGTCGATGCTGTTTTCTTGATAAGTGTTCTTGGTTACAAAGTTTCTTTTGGTTCTTTACCATCTTTTGTTGATGATCATGGGGATTAAAGAAGCTGCTTGATTTTGTGAATGCTGATAATGAGGATGGAGAACTTATTGATGAAGCCCTTTTGAGGGATAAGTTCTTGATGTTGCGTAGTAAGTACGAGAAGGTTGTCGAAGAGAGACGTGAAATGCCTGATGCAGAAGATGTGTCTACTGACTCTGAGAAGCTGATATTCATGTTGTCTGAGAGAATTTGGGATCCAGAGTATAAGGAATATGGATTGTCGGAACGTATTGTTGTTCAAGAAGGTTCTGTTTCTGGAAATGCGGAGGGGTTGAAAGATCAGGATCAAGAAGTGTTCGTGTTTCCTAAATCTACAAGTGAACATGAAGATGATATTGCTACACTGGTGAATCTTAATCTTTGCAGCCTGTCTGATGCGCGTGCTCTGGCTCAGTTTATCAATACCAATCGTAGAAACATGGGGCTTGTTGATAAAATCTTGAAGTTGCAGACTAGGTACAACGCAATTGTGGAAGAGAGAGGCAAGAATCTTACTGATGATGATTTTCTGACGTACAATGAGCATCTGATTTTTCAACTGTCGAAAAAGGTTTGGGGAAATGAACCGAGAGCTAATGTCTGGCCAGGAATCTAGTGTTATTCTGGAAGCTGATGTTATTTCGGAAGAGAATGATCGGTATCAGGAATGAGTGAAGCGATTTTGGTCATTTATCTGTCATGATCAGAGTATAAAAATAGGCATGTGGATGTATTAAAGTTCTTTAATTAGGTTTTGGTGTCAAGTTAGTAGACTAAATTCAGTGCATATAGCTATAGATGGGTAATTCGTAGTCGTCATATGTAGAACTGTGCATAATGCAGAAGCACACAGTTTGGCATTACGAGATTGAGTCAGTTCACAAATTTCTAGGGTTGTGTTGAGAAGTAGATTTTCCAAGTTTTAGTCTTGAGTCATTGTTAGTATCTGTTGGTTGTTTGGTGAACGTTGTTCTTGTTATCGGATTTGTTCCTCAATTTAGTTTTACTGCTGATCCTACATTCACAATAATAATGACATGTCACTGATGTTTAATTCATTATGTTTTCTCATGGCTGCAATCTGTATTTAGTACATAGCTTCGAATCTGCAGCTATATATTTATAGAACACATGATAGCACAATAAGGGATCGCTATAAAGCATACATCATAGTAGATAAATAAGTAGGAAGATGAAGGCTATCAGTATTTTTCCAAATATTCTGATCCATTCGATTTTAATTGAACAAATGGTCACATCTTCAATGCCTTTCTGAATTGCTGTATTTCGCCTCAACTGAGCATTTTACTGTTTATGGTTATGACAATTTCTGCATTTTTATCCTGTTTCAAGAATTTTTTAGCAACTGAATTCTGGATTTACCGAGAATGGTAATTGACTGGCCATTCTCCTTGCTCGTTTTCTGTGAATATACGACTTGACTACTTGAGTAACTAATGCAGCTGGTAATGGTAGGAAATCTCCTATATGGCTTCACTAGAGTAATGTATTCGGGGCGATCGTAATAGATAGTAAGATTTACTTGACTTAAGAAGTATTATATATAATAGTCCTCCTATCATGTCTGTTTTCCATTCTTGTCTAAGAAAGTTGAAAATTGAAACTGAACAAGCTTACAAATGTTTAACGCTGTTATATGTATTATTGATTATCTTAGTATTTCAGCCAATGAAGTTTATGTTGAAAATATAAACTTGATTCATGAATCTATATGTTATTAAAGTTCATATAATAGGATGTGAAAAGTCTATGCAATAGATGATTATAGAAAATCTTATTTATTTTTATTCATGTATTAAAACCAAGTCTGAAGTATATAATGGGTGCTCCAGTCATTTGTTATTTAAGTTATTTAAGCTAAGTAGCTTCTGTTTGATAAATCAGTCCCATAAATCATATTTAAGCCCTCCTGTGTCATTTGAATATCCTGATTTGTATTTATTTTTCTATCAGTGGTATCAGAGCCAGTAAAATGAACACTTTCCAATTTGTTGTTCCTAAACTTACCAAGGAGAATTATGGACACTGGTGTCTTCGCATGAAAGCTCTGTTGGGCTCACAGGAGGTATGGGAGATAGTAGATAAGGGCTACGATGAACTAGAAAATGAAGGAGCCTTGAATCAGAATCAGAAAAATGCTTTGGAAAAAGTTCGCAAACAAGATCAACATGCTCTCTCTATTATACACATGGGCCTGGATGAAGCCATCTTTGAAAAAGTTGCTTCTGCAACAAGAGCAAAGGATGCTTGGAAAATTCTTCAAAATAACTTTAAGGGTATTGATAAAGTGAAAAAGGTCCGGCTTCAAACTCTACGAGGTGAATTCGAAGCACTACATATGAAGGAAAGTGAATCGGTCCCATATTACTTCACAAGGGTTTCTTCTGTTGTAAACCAAATGAAGCAATATGGAGAAAAGATTGATGATGTTCGCATAAATGAAAAGATACTAAGATCCTTAAACTCAAAATTACAACTTGTTGGTATCTCTATAGAAGAATCAAATGATACAGAAATCATGATCGTAGATCAGCTTATGGGATCTTTGCAAGCATATGCTGAGAGATTGATTAAGAAAGAAGAGTCAGACTCTCAAGTCCTGAAAACAAATGTTTCTGTTGAAGATAAAGATAAAGCACAACAATCGTATGATTGAGGACATATTGGTGGACGTTGAAGAGGTCGTGGTCGCGGTGGTATTTCTGTTCATGGGTGTGGCTGACATGGAGAAAAAGTTTTCACCAACAATGATAGATCAAATAATTATGCAATAGGGTGTGGTAACTTCAACACTAAAAGAGGTGGAAGAAATAGGTATGACAAGTCTTTTGTTCAATGTTATACTTGTCAAAAATACGGCCATTATGCCTCCGAATGCAGGAGCAAAAATGCCTCCAAATGCAGGATTAAAAATGAAGAAAGGGCACATTATGTAGAAGCAAAAGAGGATGAAGAATTATTGTTGTTGGTGGCATCAAAAGAAGAAAGGAAAGGAAAAGTGTGGTACCTTGATATGGGTGCTGCAAATCATATGACTAGTAACAAAGAATTATTCTCCATTCTAAATGAATCGGTGAAAGGAAATATTATTTTTGGTGATGATACAAAAGCTCCTATCAAAGGCAAAGGTGATGTTCTTGTTCGTTCAAAAAATGGAACTCATCTTTTAATTTCTCAAGTTTATTATGTGCCTGGTCTGAAATCTAATATTTTAAGTCTTGGACAATTTCTTGAACATGGTTATGAAATGTACTTAAAAGATAATTATCTTACTTTAATGGATGGTTCAAGAAGATTAATTGCAAAAGTACCACTGGAGAAAAATTGAATGTTTTTGCTTGATTTTGATGTTGATCATCCAAAGTGTTTAAAGACTTGTACAGAAGATATTTCATGGCTTTGGCATTTGAGACTAGGTCATCTCAATTTTGGTAGTCTCAGAACTCTGTCAAACGAGAATATGTTGTTTGGACTACCCAAGATCAATAATCACAATCAACTATGTGAAGGTTTTCTTTTTGGCAAGCAAACAAGAAGAAGTTTCCCTCATGAAGCCAATTATAGAGCTGTCAAGCCATTGGAACATGTTCATGCCGGTGTGTGCGGACCAATCAAACCATCTTCATATGGTAAATCTAATTATTTTTTATTGTTTATTGATGATTTCTCTCGCAAAACTTGGGTTTATTTTCTAAAGAAAAAGGATGAAGTTTTTGAAGCATTTAAAAATTTTAAATCTTTGGTTGAGAAAGAAAGTGGCTGCTTCATTAAATCATTAAGGAATGATCGAGGTGGGGAATTCACCTCTAAAGAATTCAATCAATTTAGCGTGAAAAATGGGATTAAGCGTCTACTCACTGTTCCAAGATCTCCACAACAGAACGGGGTTGTCGAACGAAAAAATAGAACCATACTAAATATGGTCTGAAGCATGCTTAAGAGTAAAAATTTGCCGATGGAATTCTGGGCTGAGGCAGTGGAATGTGCGGTGTATTTATCCAACCGATCTACCTTGAAGAGTGTTCATGGTTTGACTCCTGAACAAGCATGGAGTGGAAAAGAACCTGATATTTCTCACTTACGGGTATTCGGGAGTATTGCTTATATACATGTTCCAGACGAGAAAAGAACAAAACTTGACTCTAAAAGTGAGAAATTCATTTTCATTAGCTATGAACCTGGTACAAAGGGCTATAAGTTTTACAATCCGCATACTGGAAAACTTGTCATCAGCAGGGATGCTCATTTCGATGAAAGTAAATCATGGTTGTGGGATGTGCCTTAAAATGATGAGTATATAATCTTTCCTCAGCAAGAAGAAGTTGCATCTAAAAATAGAGATGTGATTACACCACATAATCAAGAATCTGATTACGATTCTGATGGCCCTATCCGAATGAGAAATCTTTCTGATATATATGATGAAAGCAGTGAGATCAATACTCCAAATTTATTTGTTGATGAAAATCCAAGTATTTTTTGTCTATTTGCTGATTCAGAGCCATTAAATTTTGAAGATGCAAATTTAAAGAGAGAATGGAAGCAGACAATGAAAGAGGAGATTCAAGCTATTAAAAGAAATGATACGTGGGAATTAGCAGTACTTCCGAAAGGGCAAAAAGCGATCGGGGTAAAATGGGTGTACAAAGTAAAGAAAAATGAACTTGGAGAAGTGGAGAAATTCAAAGCCCGTCTTGTTGTAAAGGGCTATAGTCAAAAACATGGTATTGACTATGACGAGGTCTTTGCCCCTGTTGCGCGCCTAGAGACTATTCGATTGATTATTTCACTAGCAGCTCAGCAGAAATGGAAGCTATTTCAAATGGATGTAAAATCTGCGTTTTTAAATGGTAATCTCGAAGAAGAAGTTTACATCCAACAACCCCAGGGATTTGTTGTTAAAGGTCATGAAGACAAAGTGCTGAAATTAAAAAAGGCGTTACATGACTTAAAGTATGCTCCTAGAGCGTGGTACAGTAGAATTGACAAATATTTTCGAGATCAAGGATTTATCAAATGTCCGGATGAGCATGCACTTTATGTCAAAACTGATAGAACCACTGGTTTTATGCTTGTATGTTTATATGTGGATGACCTGATTTTTACAGGAAATAATGAAAAAATGTTTGGAGAATTCAAGAAGGTTATGACTCAAGAATTTGACATGACTGATCTAGGTCTCATGTCATATTATCTGGAAATAGAAGTAAAGCAAAGTGAAGATAAAATTTTTATATGTCAAAAAGCTTATGCGAAGAAGGTTCTAGAAAAATTCAAGATGGAGGGCTGTAGTCATGTAAGCACCCCGATACCGTGTGGAACAAAACTGTTAAAAATTGATGGAAGTAAGAAGGTTGATCAATTTCTTTACAGGAGCATTGTTGGAAGCTTAAAATATCTGACTTGACGAGGCCTGATATTTTGTATGGTGTTGGTCTAATTAGTCGTTATATGGAAGCACCAACAATTTCACACATGAAAATGGCTAAAAGGATACTTCGATATATTAAAGGTACTCTTGATTATGGTCTTACTTATTTTCCATCAACATATTTTACACTTTATGAATATAGTGACAGTGATTGGGGTGCTGATATTGACAACCGAAGAAGCACAACTGGTTTCATATTTTTTCTGGGGAATACTGCTTTTACTTGGTGTTCAAAGAAACAACCAGTAGTGACCTTGTCTACTTATGAAGCTGAATACGTTTCTGCTACATCATGTGTCTGTCATGACATTTGGTTAAGAAAACTATTAAGAATGATTCATGTGCCTCAGGGAAAATCTACTACTATATATATTGATAACAAATCTGCCATTGAGTTAGCAAAGAATCCAACATTTCATGACAGAAGCAAACATATCGACACTCCACTTCATCAGAGAATGTGTTGAAAGGAAAGAGGTGGAGCTGACTTATGTGAGAACAAATGACCAAATTGCAGATATATTCACCAAGGCGCTGAAATTTGAATATTTTACAAGATTGCGTACTTGGATTGGAGTTCACAAAGAAGATCAAGTTTAAGAGGGGGTGTTGAAAATATAAACTTGATTCATGAATCTATATGTTATTAAAGTTCATGTACCAGGATGTGAAAAGTCTATGCAATAGATGATTCTAGAAAATCTTATTTTATTTTCATTCATGTATTAAAACCAAGTCTGGAGTATATAATGGGTGCTCTAGTCATTTATTATTTAAGCTAAGTAGCTTTTGTTTGATAAATCAGTCCCAAAAATCATATTTAAGCCATCCTGTGTCATTTGAATATCCTGATTTGTATTTCTTTTTCTATCAGTTTAGTTCTTGGTACATGACATTTGAGTGTGGACGCGTGGCAGGACTAAACGTAACAGTTGGCAACAAAATCTGTTTCTCTTAAGAAGTGCTCTCTGCAATATACTATATTCTTTAACAAATGATTCCCCCAGGATCCCAAGCACATTTTTGAGGAGTGTCAAACCAAAAGTTTAATTTTGAAAAGCCAAAATGAATACTTTAGTACTGGGTATATACATGGATGAAGTGTCTCAAGTCTCAACAGCTTGAAGGGCTTTTTGACTAATTACAATTATGGGATATGACCATAATACACTGTGTGGCCAATAAAATGCTGCTCACAGGAAAGAATTTTATCATCTTTACCAGCATTTCCTCTCATCTCTGTACAAGTAATAATGGGAGAAAGTTTGGAAGGATCATAACATTAGCTAAAAGGAATAAAGTTCTGGGGAAACAAATGAAAAACTTGTTGATTTTCCATTAAGAGTTCCAAAAAGAGTTCTAGCTCAATCTGTTGTAGCAATTCTTGGTTTGGGATTCGTTGATGCCGGGCTATTAGCTAAAACTTATCCCATCGTTTTCCTTATTATTTTTCTCTTTTTTCCATACGGATGATCTAATATGCTATGTTGGTAGCTAATAACATTTAATAGAAGGTCCTAGTTTGATCATAACATTCGCTGAGGTTTTGACGAAAACCGGTTATCCAGTTGTGCTGTAAAACTGTAGTTAGTTTCCAGTGGAGTTAGTTTCAAGATGTTTCTACTTTCCTGTAAATCCTGTGTTATATCCATGTTCAGAGAGATTTGAAGTGTCCTGTGCAAAACTAAAAAAAATGGTCCTATAATAAACAAATAGCAAAGTATATAAAATAATAAAATATTAACTAAAAATTGTAATTTATAATAAAATTAAAATACATTTACAAATTTAGAAAATTATTACAAGTACTGTAATAACCCCAATTTTTAAATTTTTTTTGAAACTCTTATGAATAGTGATTTTGCTGATTATGCTGAATAAGAAAAACTTTTCATGCCACACTATGTAGGGGTTCTTTTATTGTTATTCTGAGATCTTATTAGTACTCTATGTGATATATAAGTGTATGTAAAGATCGTCAGAATCCAAATTCGAACACTTTGATTTTTCCCGGAAATTTACTAGATACAGAAAGAATTGAGTATAAGGTAACATGATAAAAAGGATTTAAATTCAAGGATTTTAAGAGAGGATCATAAATGGAATATAAAATATTGAGAAAGGTTTAGGGGAAGCCCAAGTAATAAGATCCCGGATATGATCCCTCGAACGATAAACGTGAACGAAAGTTAAGCGACCAAGAGACAAGCTTGTACAAGAAGCCAAGGATTGTGACATCATCAAACCACAAGACAAAGACATGTGGCAAATGGATGACATAAGAAAGGTGACATAAGCATGACAAGTGAGATTGTTTTGTTGGTTGATTTGTAGCCAAGCATTATTTACCATGGTAAATTCTAAACTAACCAAGCTAACAAAACACCACACAAATACACCAAGCAAGCAAAAAAATTCATTTCCTCTCTTTTCTTCATGAAGCTCTCGGCTTCTTTCTTAGAAAAAGGGAAGTAAGTCCAAGCTCCTCCACTTGCTAATTTACAAGGTAATTATCCTAGCTTCTCCTAGTTAAGTTACATACTTCCTAGGAATCTTAGCTTCAAAATCCTTTCCTAGCATTTCCTATAAATCATTCAAGAAGATGGTGAATAGTACTTTCTTGAAATTAATTTTTGTGTTCTTGATTTCTTTCAAAGATCAAGCTTGTAGGAGGTTAGATTAAGGCTTCCATGGGCATTCCAAGGATCTTTCATGGATTAAAAGCTTCAAGGAAGGTATAACTCTTCATGATCTTAGTCTTAAGTTTTGTTGTTTGGATTTCCTAATGTTTAGATGATGGGTTAGTGTAATGGGTGTGTAATCATGTTTAGAGCTTTGTTTAGTAAGTGGTTTTGTTGATTTTAAAGTTAGGAGTGATACTCATTGGATTTAAAGTTCTTGGCCACATTTTTGACTTGGTTTAGATGAATAAGTTGAAATATTGAGTTATGGTTGAATGATATTGTATTTTGGTTGAATGATGGTGGAATGGTGATGATTGTGGGTTGTTTGAGAATTGAATTGGAGTTGTACGAAATTGGTAATCGCGTAAATATAGCCGTCGTAATGTCCGATTACCCTAGACTGTTTTTGTTCTTAACATTAGGACCCGTGGACTCACTGTTAGGTTTTTACCATTGCCATGATTAGATAGTTCATGTTACGAGCGTCATTTTGATATGTGGTTCGTTTGAATCCGATGTACGGTTTAGGAGAAACGACCGTTTTAAGTAACGGCGTTTCGCGACCGAACCATTACCCCTCGCCTTACTTTGAAACCTTGGTTAAGGACTTTAAATGACTAATTGGGGTATGAAACAATTATGTTAAGTGGATTAGGCAGTTGGTAAGGTAATCACGAAAGATTCGCTTTAAAATTCTTAATGGTTAATTTATTAAAAATGGTGGAGCCGAGGGTACTCGAATGACTTAGGTTATTCGTTAAGCATAAGAGTGACCATAAGCGAACGTTAGGGTTCAATTGGTTAAAGTCTAGTTTCTTAAGCGACCGGGGTTTAATTCCAACTTATGTTGTTGTTCATAGGTTATCGGACCCACTCTAAGCTGAAGTCTATCCGGGAGCACTCAGGCAAGTTTTCTACCCGTTATACTGTTGTGGTGATGTATATATGTATATGTATTATCTTGTGATAAATGCATGATGGTTAATTAGCAAATTTTGTGATATATTGAAGCATGTTGATATGGTATATATATGCATGTCTGTTTCATAATTTGGTTATCTATCTGTTGATTTCAATGCTTATAAGTTGGATAATACCTATGCCAGAGATAAGCAGTAGTTGCGTATACCCTTAGGATAGGGGAGCCAAAGGTGAACATTTTCTAAAACCGGGAGTCGATGTTTCCGAGTATATTATATATATATATATATATATTTATATATATATTGATATAGTTTCAAAACTATTAATCGAATAAGGTTTATTCGATAGCTTTATTTTATTTAATGAATATTATTCTGAATATTCATTCGAGGACTTATGACTCCGCTTATTTATTTAGTGAATATTACTTTGGATATTCATTCGAGGACTTATGACTCTGTTTATTCTATTTAATGAATATTAGTTTGAATATTCATTCGAGGACTTATGACTCGGTTTATTCTATTTAATGAATATTAGTTTGAATATTCATTCGAGGACTTATGACTCGGTTTTTTTATTTAATGAATATTAGTTGAATATTCATTCGAGGACTTATGACTCCGTTTATTTTATTTAATGAATATTATTTTGAATATTCATTTGAGGACTTATGACTCCGCTTATTTATTAGATAATATTCTTTATTTTATTAAAGAATGATGTTTCGATAATCAAACTTATTTTTGATTATTCAAATAAAGATAGTACTTTCGTATAAGTATATCTTTGGTTATTTAATATTTATTTCAAGTATGAGTTGTAAAACTTCTACTTCAAATTATTTATATAGAGATTATCCTTATGGGAATATTATTTAAATAATAATATTCAGATATTTTCTAATATATCGGGACTGATTTATTTCATTAAATCAGCATTACTCCAAACATTCTTAAAAATGTTTTCGAGTCTTCAAAATGTTTTTTAAAAGTTAGAGCGGATCCCAAAACTCATTTATATATTTAAGATCTTCCTTTCGAAGGGGATTTAAATACTCGCTCAAAACCTGAGGGATCCGGCTCAGTGGTGTATTTTACATTCGTAACAAGGTTGCTATTTTGAGAAATATCTTGATTACTTGCCCATCGTTCGGGAAGTAAGTTCATCTATTTGAGTCGGCAAAAGCAACATGGGCTCAATGGGCGTCCATGAAAGTGTAAGTGGCTCATTGGGAGTCCATCAAATGCGTAAGTGGCTGAGTGGCAGTCCAGCATAAGGTCCTATTGCGACCAGGGTGATGACCAGTGGGGAATTCGTCCATCTACTAGTAGAAAAGGTTACTTATTGGTATCTTTACCTGATCAGCAAGATATCAGGTTTATGCCAAGGTTTTCTCTTTTCTAAATTCATTGGATATTACAACTCTGTTTATAATTTTCATAACATAGGTTTTCAAGGAGTGTATGAAATGTATATATATATAGGTGTGTATATATATATCAAGACTTAATGAAGTATCTCGTAACTTCATTATTTATAATGATATTTCAAAGATTGAATCTATCCAAGTCTTTTCTTGTAGTCTCATCCATGTGATGAACTTTTGAAACTGATTATACCTTGAACGGTGGTAGTTCAAGTAGTATTCGGAAAAGATATAAGTATATTGGAGTATCTTGTAACTTCATCTTTTAAACTTATATCTGGTTAATGATTATCTTATGCATGACAAAGATTTTCACAAAAATATTGAGACAAGGTTAGATATATGAGATCACCTTGTAACGGTATTTTTATACAGTTATAAACTGGAACTCTGTGTATATTAGGCATGGAAGAGGACTTCCAAGATTTTGAAAAGTATATAAGTATATATATTGAATATAATGCGACTTCGTCGCATTAAGATATCAAACTTGGTTCATTTCTTCTTGACCAAGACTTTCATGAGTACTATGAGAATGCTCATATATTGTTAATTATTATACATATTATTTCGGTGGGCTTGTTGCTCACCCTTGCTTTCTTCTTTCATCACACAACAACATATAGAAAAGATGAACAGGACCAAGCTCCCGATTCGCAAGCGGTTCGGAAACGTTCCGCAGTTTCCTGTAGGCATTGATGCCGTTATAGCCGAGGTAGGATCTACCAATAGGCTAGGCTTTCAACTTTTGATGTACCAGACTTATGTATATTATGAATTGTAATAATGGCAAAGAATATGTAAATTTATTCAGAAACCCTTTTGAGGTGTAATGGCATATAATTGTGGAATAAAATGACTAGTGTTTTTTTGGATATTCATCTCTGAGACTATAACTTGTGGTGTGTATGTTTATTGTGGGGTCACAGTATGGAGTAGTTGATTGTTTATTAAGATTGGGTGTTATTAAGGGAAATGGAACTCGTGACAACCCGGATCCCCGACCCCGGATTTGGGGGTGTTACATAAATGGTATCAGAGCTAAGCATTATAAACCTCAGAGATGATATGACGTTAAAATAATAAGTTCACTAAGATAATAAGAACTTTTGCCAAGTTCATAGTCGGGCTACCTAACGTAGTGCTGACAGTTAAAACCCTTTAGGGGAACCCTTATAAATATCGTGATAGAGGCATAGTTCGTTATCGTATATGGTAGCGGGACTCCGAACCCTGAGGTTGAGGAGCAACAACGCGATGATATTTTATTAGGTATTGGAGATCAGATTGTGGATCCGATAGAGCGTCCTAACACGGGACCGGATGATGTTCATAATGAGGATGTAGCGGTTAAGGATGTTATCCTAGAAGGAATTATTGCTGAGAAGGATGCCGTGAAGGGTCCTGACAAGAATGAATAAAGGACCACTGTTAGGTCCCAATATGTTTGTAGAAGGGGGGTTGAATACAAATAATACCGTTTAATCGAATAAAATGCGGAATAAAAAGGTGAAACAAAATTCAAGTTAAATAAAACTATTATTAAACTTGAAAGGTGTTACAACAACGGTATCGTTTACAAGGGATTAATCTCAAATCAATTATTACAAATCTAGAATAAATTCGACATGAACTTTTTCTATTTTTGCAGTAAAAAGATCAAATGCTAAAAGCGATTTGAGATTAAGTTCTAGGGATTTCGATCCGCTAGATAGTTACACAAGAACAAGAAAAGTATTTCTAGTGGATTGGATTTAACAATAAATACTAGAAATAAATGATCTGTGTAGTTTGCAATAATTTCTCTGCAGGTTCTCTTGTTCTGTGTTTTGCTGTTGAATATTCAATGTTGTGTTCTTGTTGAAAAATGATCTGCTTTCTGTTGTTTAAGTAATCAAAACAATCCAATTGAATCAGCAAGACTTTCGGCAATACTATCAAATGACCTGGCATGACAATCCATTTGAACTGGTAGGACTTTCGGCAAGACAATCCAAATGAACTAGCATGACATTCGGTATGACTATTGATTGTCATACCGATTGTCTTCCTAATATTAAAGATAGTCTTGCTGGATTAAAACAGATTTTAATCAAATAATAATTCTGAATTAATTAATCAATTAATTCAATTAATCAATAAATTAATCTTTGCAGATTTAATTTATTTTCTTAATTAAATTATATGGCTTAATTAATTAATAGAGAATTAATACCAATCTTGAGCAGCAACCATTCCTCTGAAAATCTTCTGAAAATCACTGTCAATTACGAATCAATTCCACCACTTCAATGTTGACACTCGATGTACTGTCTGGTTCATGAGTGACTAACTTCCGTGACGTTTCTGTTGGATTTTAATCGCAGCGGAGGCATGTTAAAACACTTTTTACACATACAGAATCCAAATAAAAGCATATAAATCGTGGTAAAAATATAGGGATCGATTACTAACCTTTAATACACGATCCAAAAGCAACGATCGGAGATCCTTAGCAGCTGCTCCTCAAACGTTAAGCACTCCACCGGTATCCACCAAGAAAACGACGTTAAGGAGGAGGAGGAGGTGGAGAGAATAAGGTTTTATCAAATTTTGGGGTTGGGTTAGAATAAAAATAGGGTTTATAATATTATATTTATAGGCAAAATTTTCAGCTGAAATTTTCCCATAAAATATTATTATTATTAACCCATTTATTATTCTCATTAATAATTAAAACACCTTTTAATTATTAATCCTTTTTCTAAACACTTTAGAAATAATTCTCTCTTGATTTAATTTCCAAAAATTAAATTCTTAATTAATAATATTAAGAACTTTTCTTAATTAATTTAAAATCAATTAAATCTCATTTAATCAATTTTAAAATTTTCCAATTAATTATTTATTTCATAAATAAATAATTATTAGCCATTATTAATTAATTCCTCCGCCATTAAATCATTCTCTTTTTATGGTGTGACCCTGTAAGTTCAATATTAAGCCGGTAGTAGAAATAAATAATAATAAAACTATTTTATCATTATTTATATAAATTCTCTAATTTATTAAATATGATTAATTAATTAATCACATTTATTCTACATCGTGAGGGATACTTCTCGGCATATCGCGACTATCCGGATAATACGAATTCACTGCTTAGAATACCAAGAACCTATTCATTAAATAGTTACCGTACAATAAACTCCTTCTACCCTACAATGTCCCGATTAAATACAAGGCATGGATCTCGTGTCAAGACTATCTAATTCAATCACTTGCTTACCATTTACTATGCTTAGTTCTATGTAAATTAGAAACTCCTTTCTAATTTCATTCACTCTGGCCAGAGATTCCTGAACTAGCATAAATGGATCAGCCTTGAACATTCGCTTCCTTCACTAGAAGGGGTAGATCCTTTATTGATCATACACTATCTTCGTGTACAAATTCATATACCCAGTAGAGCCCTAATAATTGTCCCTGGAGACTAAGAACTAAACCAAATCATAGTTCAGTGTACACAAGATGACTATGATGACCTCAAGTCTAAGGATACTTGTACAACTATCACTATGTGAACAACTGCTGACACGTGAGTGAACTCCATCAGTTGTTCAGCTGTGCCAGTCATGTTCAGTGAACTTATTCTATAATAAGCACCTACATACTAGCTATAGTGTCACCACACAAATGTCTATGAGAACAGACATCTTTCATAATGAAGCAAGCATAGTATGTACCGATCTCTGCGGATTATTAATTACCAGTTAGTAATCCTACGACCAGGAACTATTTAAGTTTAGAGTTATCATCTTTTAGGTCTCACTATTATGATCTCATCATAATCCATA
This sequence comes from Apium graveolens, assembly GCF_009905375.1. Taxonomy (NCBI): domain Eukaryota; kingdom Viridiplantae; phylum Streptophyta; class Magnoliopsida; order Apiales; family Apiaceae; genus Apium; species Apium graveolens. Next base: position 64,683,907 of record NC_133657.1, read on the forward strand.
AAAAGCTTTACTCTAAACTATGTTATATCTTATTTAAACACTTAAATAGATAAAGCCCGTAATAAAAACAAAACAAGTCTTTTATTAATATCAATGAAATCAAAACAGATTATACAGGAAGTTATTCCTAAATCCTAATACATGATTGGACTTAGGACATATTCCTTTCAGTTTCTTCATGCCTTGACCTTGATACTCTTGATTTTCTTCAGACTAAATCCTTGTAATTAATTGATACCCTGACGAGATCTCTGTCACCTGATTAAATCCACAATCTTGATTTATATCACTGAGGCTTGATCAATTGCTTGAGCTTCTTCCGGTGAATTAAGTCATCAAGTCTGTAGATAAACAATGTTACTTAATCCTTTGACATATGTTACTCTGTGAGATCTCTCTGACGATAGATCCACTATTTACTTATTACATTCTTATTTGAGTTGAGTTAAATCCTCGAATAAACAAATAGGCTATTACATATGCCTTTCAATCTCCCCCTATTTGCTTGTTAGACAATAACAACAAATACCTAGAGGATAACTCAACTAACAAATAAGAAAAAGATATAAACAGTAATGCAAAGTAAATAGCAGAAAAGTTCTGGATTATATTTAACATTTTCCAGATTCCAAAAGAAATTTACAAGTGAATACAAGATAGATATTCCTCTAGCTTGAACATATAACTACATTAGTCTATCTTGATTCATAAAGCTCTAATCATATTACATTGGTTTTGAGCTAATTGAATTCAGTTGTCCTCTCTTCTGACTTCACCTTCTTCTAAATCTTGAAGCAGCTCCTTGTCAAAGACACGATCCTTTTATGAAGTGAAGCTGTCTGGTCTAACTGGTTGAACTCCAACTGTCTTTAGCTTATTCTTGAGTTGATTGTACCTTTTAATATTCTTTTCACAATAAGCTTGAATCAGATCAGCTGCTTGAGTTTTCAACATGGATGAATATCCAGCAGTTCTTAAGTGATGTTCCATCCAGACCAGATGCTTAGCTGAGTAGTCTTTAAGAGATTGTGAATTGAGCTGGCAGATTTGAAGACAGTCAGACTTAAAGAATCTTACCTAATGAGGATTGTTGACCACTTGAGGACTAGCCCTGCTGGAAAACTCTTTGAGCCTTTCTCGAAGAACTTCATTCAATTCTGAGCTTCTTTTGACTTTGTTGAGAAGAACCCAAATCTCTGACAAAGAGCGATTCTCAAACAGATGAAGTGACATCTTGAAAGATCCTTCGCTCTGACAATATACAAATATGCTCATCTCATTTAGGGATCTGTCAAAGGAAGCTGTGATCCTTGAGATTTCAGTCTTTATAACATTCATGTACATGTCATTGTTTGGATTAGAGAACTCCAGCTTGTCCTGAAGATGTAGAAACTGTCTATCATTGTTTGTGCTCAGCTGAGGCATATCAAGTACTCTCCTAGCTTCATCCCATTTTTCACCAATCTTCAGTCTGACATCTCTTCTCCTTTCTTGAGGTTTAATGTCATGAAGACGTTGCTTTTGAAGAGTTTATGTTCTTTGTATGTCTTTCCTCATGTCAATGATCTGGGAGACCTTTTTGAGTTCAGCTTCTTTTCTTTTCATCTCTGACTGCTGCTGCTGAAACTCTTTCTCAAACAGAGGATCCACTGGAGCTTCCTCTTCCCATTCTCCAAAATCACTTTCCTCCTCATCTTTAAAGAAACCATCTTTATCTTCCAAGACCGGTTCAGTGGGAACGTCAAAAATATCAAAGTCATCCTGTTCTCCACTATAGTAGATATCATCAGGCTTCCCTGTGCCTCCAGTAGACGACTCTTTTTCTTTTCCCTTATCACTTCTCCCTTTCTTCTCCCCCTTAGTTGAGGAATCCTCTACAGACTTTCCCTTAGATCCTCCATGACCTCCATCACCTCCCGAGCCTGAGCCTCCACCAGACGGCCCTTCAAAGAAAGTCATTTGTTCTTCATTAAGGCAGTGAGAATTTTTGATCATGTAGTACAGGTGTTTCATCCCTTCATTCAGATGTTCCACGCCCGTCTCTATCTTCAGAAATCTGGAAGAATCTAGTGAATGATTCATTTCAACCAAGTCTTCAAGAGAAGTAATTCTTGTATGTAGAGAGAAGAAGTTTGAAATGTCGTCAGCTGATAACGTTGGAGATTCCTGGATTGAGTTAAGCTTTGGTACAACGGATGTCTTCAAATTTGATATTTCAGTCCTGATAAGAGCTAGCTGATTATTGACAGAGGTGGAAGAAGAAGACCGTTCAACCACTTGTGCTTTGAATGATTTAGCTTCAGCCTGACTTTTTGCAAGTTGTTCCTTGAGATCAGCAATTTGAGCTAACAGATTTTCAGTGTTTGTGTCTGTGTGTGCGCTCATCTGAATATCTCTCCAGTTTAATTCACTCAACTCACGTGCATGTGTATCTCTCAATATAATTGCTCGTGAGGAGTCTTCCTGAGGCTGATCTTCTGTACCTGCATTTAAAATCACCCTAGCCTCTTCAAGAGAGGTCAGTGGTGGTGCAATAGGAATTCGCGAGTCCCGATCCTCAGTCAAACCTATCATTTCATGTAAAATAGATGTCTGAATTGCTTCAGGGATAGATTGACCGAGTTGCCCTCCACTTTCTCCAGATAAATCTGCAAGTGGAGAATCCCGTGAGGGAGCCAGAGGTGTTGGATCTGGGAGGGGAGAAAATGACTCTATTAAAGGTGGCTGAGAGTCCGATTTTCCCTCCGAAGCATGTGACTGCTCTTCTGCCGTAACTATGGCAGGCACTGTAACCGACTCTATGTGCACTCCTCGCTCCGTGTCCTGAGTATCATCTACTGGTCTGTATGCTTCCATTGTGAGTAATGGAATTGTGCTTGACTCAGTATAGGATGCCATGGCCCTATGGCGAATTTCAATAGATTCATCCTGTTGAGAGGATGTTTCTAGTAACTGTTCAGTGGCCATTTCAAAGTCCATGTCCTGTTGGGAGGACAAGGATGGGCTTTCAGATGCCTCAGTAAATGTTCTTCTTTTCTTCGAAGGAGGCAGAGATGAGGGTTCATTCACTCCACCAACAAACTACTTCCTATTAACCTTCTAGGCAACATTTTAGACAGTGGGGGAGAGGTTGAGATAGGTTGTGAATCTGTGTTTGGCTCTATGACCTGGGATTGAAGCTGTGGTTCTACAACTTCATGGTCAGTCCTATCAACCACTGGGGGTCTTTCAACAAAAGTAGGAATAGGTTGAGTTGGAGGAACTATTACCTGTAGAGGAAGAGCATCTGATGCTTGAGCCTGGGTGGTTTGAACCACTAGAGGTTGAGCTTGCTGTTCATGACCGGGAATATTGAAGATAGGTAAGGAAATATAAATGGCCATGAAAGCAGATACATGTACTGGAACTTGCATGAATTTGAAAGTTGTGTCGTGGCGGGTGTAAATCTTTTTGCTTACAGGAGGGGGTTCGGTTATTGCGGAGTTAGCAAAAAGGGCTTTATGCTCAGGTGAGAGAATATGTTCTGCTATGAGCATGAGAAAATGAGCATAGTAACACGAGACCCTACGATTTGTAGAATGATCACGTAAAGCAGTAGTGAGACGTCTCAAGAGAATGGGTAAAAGTAGTTTGCCAAAATTGATCCTTTGATTGAAAACAACCGCAAGACCAATATACTGCAGAGTGGAAGTGATGTTGTGAAAGTTGGATTTAGTGCAGTTGGCAAACAGTTTAGAAAGTGTATCGAAGAAAATGTCCCATTCAGACACCAAATTGGATTTTGATAACTTGGTTAAATTAATTACCCCCTGATAGTGAATAGCATGGAAAAAGTTTGAAATATCATTTTCAGAGGGCAAATTACAGAAATTGTCCATAGAAAAATTTAAAGCTCGATTGACGACTATTTCATCAACCACGTACTGTGTGTTTGCCACGGTGAATGAAAAAGATTTAAAATCATCGGCCATATTAGAGGTTGTGCAAATCAGTCTGAGCAGATCAATATTTAAAATCACATTTGATTTAATAGCAGAGCTAACAATCGAATGACCATTTAAAAATCTAATCCATGGCTTAAATTTTTCTACATCACATTTATCTGGATTAAAGTAACCAACAAGATTATGCGAAAAAATTTGGAAATTGAGAGCCATTTTAAAAATAATAATAAGACACACACTTTCAGAATTTTAAGAATAATATTAAGAAAATTCGAATTAATTAAATTAATTTAATAATTGTTAGGTCCCAATGTGTTTGTAGAAGGGGGGGTTGAATACAAACAGCACCGAATAATCGAATTAAATGCGGAATAAAAAATGTGAAACAAAATTCAAGGTAAATAAGAATATTATTAAACTTGAAAGGTGTTACAACAACTGTATCGATTACAAGGAATTAATCTCAAATTAATTATCACAAATTTAGAATAAATTCGACATGAACTTTTTCTATTTTTGCAATAATTAGAATCAAATGCTAAACGCGATTTGAGATTAAGTTCTAGGGATTTTAATCCGCTAGATTGTTACACAAGAGCAAGATAAAGATTTCTAGTGGATTGGATTTAACTTTACAATCTAGAAATTTAATCTTTAAGTATGCAGATGAAAAGATGAAATATTTCTTCTTGTTTTTCTTTTCTGCTTTTCTTGACTTCTGTGTTCTGGATTTTTTCAGTAGTTGAATGTCTTCTGCTTCTTTTTCTTTTTATATGCAATCCAACAAAATTACTTGAACTGCAATGACAATCGGTAGGACAATCTCTTTGGCTCAGCAAGACTTTCAGTAGGACTTTCAATTGTACTAGCAAGCCAATCTGATTGAACTACAATGACTATCGGTATGACAATCAGTTGAACTAGCAAGACAATCTCCTTCCTAGTGTAACTTTCGGTATGACAATTGAAATGACGTGGCATGACAATCGGTATGACAATCCAGATTGTCATGCTAGTTCATTTTCAATTGTCTTGCTGATTTAAGACTGTTTTTAAACCAATTAAACTTCTGAAAATTCCTAAAATTAATTCAGAATTAATTAATCAATTAATTCAATTAATAAATAAATTATTATTCGCAGATATAATTTATTTTCTTAATTAAATTAGATGACTTAATTAATTAATAGAGAATTAATTCTAGTCTTGAGCAGCAACCATTCTTCTGCAAATCTTCTGAAAATCACTGAAAATTATGAATCAATTCCACCACTTCAACGTTGACAGTCGATGTACTGTCTGGTTCATGAGTGACTAACTTCCGTGACGTTTCTTCATGTGTTGACTTTGATACTCTGATTTTCTTCAGATTAAATCCTTGTAATTAATGATACTCTGAAGAGATCTCTGTCACTTGATTAAATCCACGATCTTGATTTATATCATTGAGGCATGATCAACTTCTTGAACTTCTTCCAGTGAATTAACTCCTCAAGTCTGTAGATGAACCTTGTTTCTGAATCCTTTGATAGATATTACTTTGCGAGATCTCTCTGACGGTCGATCCACTATTTACTTATTATATTCTTATTTGAGTTGAGTTGAATCCTCGAATATACAAATAGGCCTATGACATATGACTTACAATCTCCCCCTATTTGTTTGTTAGACAATAACACACAAATACCTAGAGGATAACTCAACTAACAAATATGAAAAAGATATAAACATACATGCAAAGTAAATAGCAGAAAAGTTCTGGATGAGATTTAACATTTTCCAGATTCCAAGTAGATGTTCCTCTAGACTGAACATATCTTCAAGTAGTTCCATCTTCATTTGTACAACCACATTTCCTGTTGAGAAGCCCATATCTCTTGCTTCTCCCCCTATGAGAATCAACTGATTAAAGAAGATCACCTTCGTTTTACCACCTCTCCCGTACAATGGGATCCGCAGATAAAAACCAATGGTACTCCCCTAACAGCTTCTTCCCTTACTAGGAAATCACCTTGTGTTTACCACCTCTCCCGTACAATAGGATCCGTAGTTAGAAACAACAATGGTGTGGTGTAGTGTACATTTTTAGGATCTTTTTCTTCCTCCCTGCTATTTCTCCCCCTTAGTTGAGGAATCCTCCAAACTATTTCTTAAGCTTTTATCTCCCCCTTAAAGAAGGAATGTATGCCGTCGTCTGAAGGAGTTCTCATATTTCACTTGGTTGGAAAAGAAATAACAAGTAGTTTCTCTTTCTACCTCACTGTGAGTGTGTGATTCTGTTTAGTGTACCTCACATGTGTTTCACTCTTCTCTCCACTCGTGTTTACACTCATTCTCACAAGTGTATCACTCTTCTCTCATAGCTCCATAATCCAGCTGTACCTGCAAGGAAAATCACCTTAGCCATCCTTAAGGAGGTCACAGGTGGTGCAATGGGAGTTCACAAATCCCCATCCTTGTTAAACTCGTCAGATGAATCTGAGTCATAATTTACAAGTTGCTAGTTTCCCTTTTAGGGTTCCAGATTTGAATTCTGGGAAGGTAAACAATGATCCAACGAATTGAGCATAAAGATCAAAGTTCCCTTCTAATGTCTGTGAAGACATTTCCTTGTGACTTATCAGGTAATATCTGAATCATTGTCAACAAGTTGCCGATCTGCGCCTATGTCAGATCCACTATCCGCAGATGCATCCAGGGGATTTAAGCCTGGGGAGGTAGACACTGACCACTGACATATGGCTTTTGGATCAGTATCCTCTCCTAACACCTGTAAAGGTAATTGGTACACTAACGAACCTTGAACAATCGAATCTGACCTTAAAATGGTCGAAACTCTTGTTTCCGTCAACTCATCCTTTGTGTGTGTAACCTCTCATTGTGCATCAAGAATTGTTTATGTTTGAAGTGGTGACACTACATCGGATACCTTGGCCGACAGGCAAAATTCAATAGACGCACCCTGTTGAGAGAATGAATCTAGTAACTGATTTAGTGCCTTTTCAGCCATTACATCTTTTTGAGAAGATGTATGGGGGCTAGCAGTTGTCTCGGTTTAAATACTACTCATCTATGTAGGAGACAGAGCTACTGGGTTGACTACAGAACCTTCCTTATGTGGTGCACTAGGCACTATCTCCCTCACGCTCATTCATACTACATTTAGTGGTAAGAGAGTGTTGGTTGGTTCTGTTTTTGTGTTTGTCTTTACAGTCTGGGATAGACGTTTTGGGTTTTCAACCTCATGACTGTCAATGAAAGAAAGTCATTGGAGACTGAACCTGTAACACAGAATATATGATAATAGAGAGAAAATGATTTACAATAGTGATTTCAAAAGATTTTACATGACATAAAAAATCACTAATGTAGAAAGAAGTTTGATTTTGTTTTTCAATATGAATGAGTTTTTGATAAAACATTGATCACTTAGGGTAAAGTCTAAGTAATTCTCATTCATGTCAAAAGCTTACAAATATCTGCAACATAATGTTAACAACATATCATTGACCGATACTTGTCAAGTACTTTAGATACTAATTGTTATGTTGCATTAACAATATACCACTGCACATATAAAACAATATGATTGTGCCTAGTGATAAGAGAGTTATAAATATGACGACTCTACTTATTCATATAAAATTGTAACTGCAGTTAGAGTGCCATACCATGTCCTTGACGATTGCTTGAGCAGTATACTAGTTCATACCAACCTGAAGTGAGATTATGAAGAAGAGATTGTATAGTCCAATAGATCTGCAGCTGCAAAGTCCATGAACTGTGGTGCACTGACTTCCTCTTTTAACTCACCAACCAGGAGTACACTTGTACACATCTTACTAGAGTACAATTCCAAGTGTAATGTGCAGCAAGTGTCTGATATGTCGTAATATTCTCAAGTCTCGTCACTGGTGCTATATGTTAGATACTGCTTCCTGATAATAACCTAGCACAATATACAAAATTACAATGATAACATTCCCAGCTTGCAAACAGCCATATCCCTCAGATAAACCTTTGCTGTTATCTCCAAAGGTAACCATGGGGCCAGCTTTCTCAACCACATTTGATAGCAGGGCTCTATCTCCGGTCATATGTCTTGATGATCCACTGTCAAGAATCCACACTACCGGTTATACTTGTATACTGCCCTGCACTTCAAATGGATTAGACCTTCTTCGGAACCCAAACTTGGTTGGGCCCGGCATACTTGTAGAACTGTCCTTTGTCAGGCAAAACAACATTTTTAATTTTAAATGTCTCAACTTTCTCAATGACTGAACATTTGACCTTGTAAACAGCGTTAACAAATTTCTGTTTAAGCTTAGGCACAAATGTCTCCTTTCTAGCCTTAGAAGGACTAGCAGTCTTAGACCTATCATGCTTCTTGTTATTCACATGCTGACGAGGAGTAGTCTTATCATTAGACACATGCTTACCATTAAAATAAGCATACATCATATTAAAAGCACAAGACATACAATTAGCAACACCACATGCTTTATGAGAGTGATTAACAGCAGGCAATTTATGCATGGTAGACATGGCATTATTGTTATCCAACTCATGTGTGTCTGAGTTAGTCTCAGTTACTTTCACAACTTTGACTGGAACTTTCGACTCACTTGACTTGGAAACAATCTTCTCATAAGCATGATCCTCAGCACGTATTTCTTCTTGAATAACAGAAGAGGTCGCATCAAATGGTTCAGCAATTGATGCTTTATAGAGGGGTTCATCAACACCCTTAAGCACATGTGGTACTTCCCTCCCTTTAGCACATACATGAGGAGGGGAGTTTATGCCTAATTCTCCAATAGCAGCATTGTAATCATAACCTATTCCAGATGTTTGATTAACAGCTTGCTTACTGTAGAACTCTTTAGCCTTCGAACAAGAATTGAAGTAGGCTCTAACCTTAGTCTCAAGACCGGTGATCTTGTCTTTGAGAATAGTTTCGAGTTTTCTATAACAGTCAACTCTATTCTCTAGAAAAGATACCTGTTCTTTTAATTTGTCTTGATTAATGTGCACAAGTCTTAATTCATTGACCTCTTTCTCAAGGTCTGTGATCTGTAAACTTAACAGTTCATTATCACGACGTGCACAATCTAAGTTACCTCTTAGATGATAAACCATTTCAGCATCAGAAAGTTTTACCTCTATTCTTGACGATGAAGCTTTTCCATCAATAGCCATAAGAGCAAGATTTCCTTCATCTTCATCTTCACTGTCAGTATCATCCCAGCTTCTTCCCTTTTCCAGATAAGCCCTTTCAGAGTTCTTTCTTACTTGCTTTGGCTTTCTACATTCTGTGGCAAAGTGTCCCAACTCATTGCAGTTATAGCATCTGATGGTGCTCTGATCAACCATCCCTGTTTTATATCCACCACTGCTGGTGTTAGAGGATGAAGATCCACCTTTCTGGAATTTGTTATAGTTGGACTTGTACTTAAGCTTGGGATTCCTCTTGAATCTGACATGGGAGAATCTCTTGACAATTTGGGCCATTAATTCATCTTCCAATTGCTCCAACTCTTCCAAGGAATAAAAATCATCACTTGATTGCTTTGTAGTAGGAGGATCATATTCTGCTACTAACTCATTTTCCTCACCCTTGGAAAACTGTACCATTCTTTCTAACTGTTGAGATTGTTGTTGTTGTTGACCTTCAGCTACAAGTGCAGTAGATGTGCTGACCATTCTATCCTTCCCGTAGACTTCCTTCTGTTGAATCTGCTCCAACTCATAGGTTTTTAACACTCCATAGAGCCTGTCCAAAGAAATCTCACTCAGATCTCTAGCTTCTCTAATGGCAGTGATTCTATGTTCAAGATGAGCTAGCAGTGTTAAAAGGAACTTTTTGTTGACCTCCCTGATTGAATAATACTTTCCATTGATGTTCAGGTTGTTGATCAACGCATTGTACCTCTCAAACACTTCAGTAATTCCTTCTCCTGGATTTGATTTGAAATGTTCATATTCAGAGGTTAGGATTTCCAACTTGTTCTCCCTAACTTCCTCTGTGCCTTCATTAATCACCTCAATAGTTTCCCACATGTGTTTGGAATTTTTGCAGTTCATCACATGTCTGTTCATCAAGGGATCAAGGGAATCAATTAATATTAATTGAAGGCTGGCATCCAAGGAGGCTTCTTCCTTCTCAGCAGGAGTAAAATCTTCAGGCTCTTTTGGATAGGTTCTAGCTTCAGTAGTCACCACACCATCTATTATTACCTCCGGTTCAATAACCATCGGAGTTTTTATACCCTTCTTTAACAAGTTTGAATATTTGGGATTTGCAACTTGTAAAAATAATAGCATCTTCTTCTTCCACATGATATAATTCTCTTTATCAAATTGTGGAATTTTAACGGTTCCAACTTTATGTGAAGTCATTATGAATTTCTGAATAAATAAAAATTCAAGGAGTTGAAAAATCACAAAAGTCTAGGATCTTGATTTGTTCGTTAATCAGAAGGCTCTGATACCAATTGTTAGGTCCCAATGTGTTTGTAGAAGGGGGGGTTGAATACAAACAGCACCGAATAATCGAATTAAATGCGGAATAAAAAATATGAAACAAAATTCAAGTTAAATAAGAATATTATTAAACTTGAAAGGTGTTACAACAACTGTATCGATTACAAGGAATTAATCTCAAATTAATTATCACAAATTTAGAATAAATTCGACATGAACTTTTTCTATTTTTGCAATAATTAGAATCAAATGCTAAACGCGATTTGAGATTAAGTTCTAGGGATTTTAATCCGCTAGATTGTTACACAAGAGCAAGATAAAGATTTCTAGTGGATTGGATTTAACTTTACAATCTAGAAATTTAATCTTTAAGTATGCAGATGAAAAGATGAAATATTTCTTCTTGTTTTTCTTTTCTGCTTTTCTTGACTTCTGTGTTCTGGATTTTTTCAGTAGTTGAATGTCTTCTGCTTCTTTTTCTTTTTGTATGCAATCCAACAAAATTACTTGAACTGCAATGACAATCGGTAGGACAATCTCTTTGGCTCAGCAAGACTTTCAGTAGGACTTTCAATTGTACTAGCAAGCCAATCTGATTGAACTACAATGACTATCGGTATGACAATCAGTTGAACTAGCAAGACAATCTCCTTCCTAGTGTAACTTTCGGTATGACAATTGAAATGACGTGGCATGACAATCGGTATGACAATCCAGATTGTCATTCTAGTTCATTTTCAATTGTCTTGCTGATTTAAGACTGTTTTTAAACCAATTAAACTTCTGAAAATTCCTAAAATTAATTCAGAATTAATTAATTAATTAATTCAATTAATAAATAAATTATTCTTCACAGATATAATTTATTTTCTTAATTAAATTAGATGACTTAATTAATTAATAGAGAATTAATTCTAGTCTTGAGCAGCAACCATTCTTCTGCAAATCTTCTGAAAATCACTGAAAATTATGAATCAATTCCACCACTTCAACGTTGACACTCGATGTACTGTCTGGTTCATGAGTGACTAACTTCCGTGACGTTTCTTCATGTGTTGACTTTGATACTCTGATTTTCTTCAGATTAAATCCTTGTAATTAATGATACTCTGACGAGATCTCTGTCACTTGATTAAATCCACGATCTTGATTTATATCACTGAGGCATGATCAACTTCTTGAACTTCTTCCAGTGAATTAACTCCTCAAGTCTGTAGATGAACCTTGTTTCTGAATCCTTTGATAGATATTACTTTGCGAGATCTCTCTGACGGTCGATCCACTATTTACTTATTACATTCTTATTTGAGTTGAGTTGAATCCTCGAATATACAAATAGGCCTATGACATATGACTTACAATAATTCATATTAAATCAATTATAATCAAAAAATTTAGAAAGAAATGTATCTCGTTAAAATTCTTAACTCACAAAAGCAGATTTGAAAAACCACAAGACACAAAACAGAAATTAAAATAAAAATATCCAAACAAACACAAAACGATTTTGAGGGGAACAAAACGAAGTGCAAAATATTTTAAAAAAAATTTGGCAGCACTCCTGTATGTATATACGTGTATGTATATATCAGGAGTGATGTTTTAGTTTGCTGAGTAAAAACTCGAGCAAGGAAGACAATGTCGACGGAATTGTTGTTTGGTCGGAGAGAGAGAGAGAGAGAGAGAGAGAGAGAGAGAGAGAGAGAGAGAGAGAGAGAGAGAGATAACTGTTGGATTTTGAAAAGAAGGAAATGAACTGATAAAAAGTAAAAGAAACAAAAAAAATGTTAAGTAGGACAACTGGTATGACAATTCGGGATAGTCTTACCGATTCTCATACCGATAGTCATACAAGGCAATTTTGAGAAAACAAAAAACAAAACAAACAAATAAAATAAATAATAATATATAACTGGTATGACAATATGATAGTCATACCGATTGTCATACCAGTACAAAATAAAACATAATATATCTGATATTAATTTTATTACTGGCATGACAATCAATAGTCATACCGATTGTCTTGTCAGTTATAAAATTAAACTGATTTAAAAATAAACAGTATTAGTACTAGAATGACTTTCTGCAAGAAAATTTCAATTGTCTTGCCGATTGTCATTCTAGTTATAAAATAAATTAAGTATTTAAATATTCTGAATAATTAACATAAAAACTGTTGAAAACACACATAAAAAAACACAGAATATAGAAAATATTACAATTACAGAAAACTGAAATGAATATGGCAGAAAATATTTACATAATTAAAATAATTTAAATATTTCAGAGATAATAATATTTTCAATCCAAAAATAGATTTCTTTTGAATTTTAACAAATAAAATTCATAGAAAAATATTTTTAGAGAAAATAAAATATTCTGAGACATTAAAATTAACAAGTTGAGTAAATAAATAAGATAAGATAATAAAAATTACATAGAAATAAGCAGGAAATTTTGGAAAATGATAAAATAAATTTGCAAATGAATTTTTCATTTATAAAAAATTCATTTGTAAATTCACTCAAGAACAGATTTCAGATATTCACAAGTTTAATCACTAAAGCTATTCAACATACCCAATTTACCAACTAATTTGGTAAATGTGGATTCATCAAGAGGTTTAGTGAAAATATCTGCTATTTGTTCTTCTGTTGGAACAAAAAATAGTTAAACAGTACCATTCATGACGTGCTCTCTAATAAAATGATACCTGATGTCGATGTGCTTTGTCCTCGAGTGCTGCACAGGGTTGTTGGTGATGGCTATTGTACTTGTATTGTCACATAAAATAGGAATTTTGTTCAATACAGAGCCATAGTCTCGTAGCTGGTTCCTAATCCACAAGATCTGAGCACAGCAGCTTCCAGCAGCAATATATTCAGCCTCGGCCGTTGAATTTGAAACTGTTTGTTGTTTCTTGCTGTACCATGAGACTATTCTGCTACCTAGGAATTGACAACTGCCTGAGGTGCTTTTCCTATCAACAACACTTCCTGCGTAATCTGAATCTGTATATCCAACAAGGTTAAAACCAGATTCTTTAGGGTACCAAATACCTAGATTTGGTGTTCCCTTAAGATATCTTAAGATTCGTTTAACAGCAACGAGATGAATATCTCTAGGATCCGCTTGGAACCTTGCACATAAGCATGTAGCATACATAATATCTGGTCTACTTGCAGTAAGATAGAGTAACGAGCCAATCATACCTCTGTAGCTTGTGACATCTACCTTAATGGAGTTTTTACATGGTCCAAGCTTGACAGCTGTAGTTGACGGAGTCCTTGCTGATGCTGAATCCTCTAGATTGTACTTTTTGAGGAGTTCCTTGAGATACTTGGATTGAAAAATAAAAATTCCATCTAACCTTTGATTTACTTGTAATCCAAGAAAGAACTTCAGCTCTCCCATCATGCTCATTTCAAATTTGCTGTGCATTAACTTAGCAAATCTCTTACAGAGATTATCATTAGTAGACCCAAATATTATATCATCCACATAGACTTGGACTAATATTGTATCATTCTTATGCTTTTTAGAAAAGAGAGTTTTGTCTATGACACCTCTAATAAAGCTATTTTCAATAAGAAATTCAGAGAGAGTGTCATACCATTTTCTCGGAGACTGTTTGAGTCCATAGATAGCCTTGAAAAGAAAGTGGACAAAATCCAAATGATCTGGATCTTCAAAACCAGGAGGTTGCTCTACATATACCTCTTCATCCAGCTTTCCATTCAGAAAGGCACTCTTGACATCCATTTGATAAACTTTAAAGTTAGAGAATGTTGCAAATGCCAAAAATATCCTGATGGCCTCTAGTCTAGCCACTGGAGCATAGGTTTCATCATAAACAATGCCTTCAGCTTGTGAATACCCTTTAGCTACCAGTCTTGCTTTGTTTCTTATAACCACACCATCTTCATCTAGTTTATTCCTGAATACCTACCGAGTACCAACAACTCTCTTGTGTGTAGGTCTAGGTACCAGTTTTCAGACTTGTTGACTTTCAAACTGATTGAGTTCATCTTTCATAGCAATCACCCAATCTGGATCAGTCAGTGCTTCCTCAATCTTCTTAGGTTCCATCTCAGAAAGAAATCCTGAGAACAGACACTCATTTTGAGTAGCACGTCTAGTTCTGACTCCAACATCTGGATCACCAATAATCAACTCAAAAGGATGAGCTTTATTCCAGACAGTCTGTCTTGGAAGATTTGATCTTGATGATTAGCCTTGTAATTCATTGGGATGTTGTGTCCTACTAGTTGATCCTTCAGCATCTCCCCCTGAGTTGTTACCATGTTGACTTGAAGATTCTCCATCAGTAGCAGTGGTATCCCCATTGTTGCCAAAGTTTCCATCACCATTACCTTGAGTATCATCATGATTAACAGGTTCTTCACCAGCAACAACCTCAGGTTCTTGACCATGTTCTGATTCTGAATCTGACATATCATCAAACTTCAGTTTCTCAGAAGGATCTTCAGTTTGGATACTAGGGAGTTTAGTGTCATCAAATGTCACATTGACACTTTCAGTTACTTTGTGTTGATCAATGATATACACTCTGTATGATCTTCTTCCATATCCAACAAAAATACCTTCATATGTCTTTGCCTCGAATTTACCACGACGATCATCTCCATCCTTGAGCACGAAGCATCTGGCACCAAATACATGAAAGTATTTGATAGAAGGTTTCTGTTCATTCAAAATCTCATAAGGAGTTTTCATGAAGTCTTTATTGATTAGAGTTCGATTCTGAGTATAACATGCAGTATTGACAGCTTCAGCCCAAAAGTACATTGGAAGACCTGATTCACTTAACATCGTCCTTGCAGCTTCAATCAATGTATGATTCTTCCTTTCTACCACTCCATTTTGCTGAGGGGTTCTAGGAGCTGAAAATTGTCTGGTAATCCCTTTGTCTGTACAGAATCCATTGAGAAGCGAATTCTTGAATTATGTTCCATTATCTGACCTTATTGCTCTAACAGGGACATTAGAATCTAACTCGATCAACTTGATATGATCAATCACAACTTGTGGTGTTTCATCCTTAGAGTGAAGGAATAAAACCCACGTATACTTGGAATAGTCATCAACTATCACAAGACAGTAACACTTCTTTGACATCGAAAGGACATTAACTGGTCCAAATAAATCCATGTGTAATAATTGCAGAACACCAGTTATGGAGGATGTGTCAGTGCCTTTGTGACTTGCTTTCTTTGACTTTCCTTTCTGGCAAGCCTCACATAGTCCTTTTGGGGAGAATTCCAGCTGAGGCAAACCTCTGACCAATTCTCTTTTGACAAGAGAATTCATTGTTTTGAAATTGAGATGAGAAAGTCTCTTGTGCCATAGCCAACTCTCATCTGTCGATGCCTTTGCATAGAAACAATTGACTTCAGGATTGCTTCCAGAGTTCATGTCAGCTACGAACAGATTTCCTTTCCGGATTCCCATCAAGGAGGGTTTTTCACTTTTCTTGTGCAGAATCTAACACTTCAGCTTGTCAAATAAAACATTGTAGTTGTTGTCACAGAACTGACTAATGCTAAGCAGATTATGTTCAAGTCCTTGCACAACATACACATTTTCAATGATAACATTTCCAGCTAGCAAACAGCCATATCCCTCAGTTAAACCTTTGCTGTTATCTCCAAAGGTAACCACTGGGCCAGCTTTCTCAACCACATTTGATAGCAGGGCTCTATCTCCGGTCATATGTCTTGACGATCCGTTGTCAAGAATCCACACTACCGGTTGTACCTGTTTAATGCCCTACAATACAAATGGATTAGACCTTCTTCGGAACCCAAGCTTGGTTGGGTCCGGCATACTTGTAAAATTGGCCTTTATCAGGCAAAACAACATTCTTAACTTTAATGTTCTCAACTTTCTCAATGACTGGACATTTGACCTTGTAAACAGCCTTGACAAATTTCTGTTTAGGCTTAGGCACAAATGTCTCCTTTCTAGCTTTAGGAGGACTAGCAGTCTTAGACCTATCATGCTTCCTATTATTCACATGCTGACGATGAGTAGTCTTATCATTAGAAACATGCTTACCATTAAAATAAGCATACATCAGATTAAAAGCACAAGACATACAATTAGAGACACCACATGCTTTATGAGAGAGATTAACAACAGGCAAGATATGCATGTTAGACATGGCAGTTTTGTTATCCAACTCATGTGTGTCTGAGTTAGTCTCAGTTGTTTTCACAACTTTCACTGGAACCTTTGGCACACTTGACTTGGAAACAACTTTCTCATTAGCAAGATCTTCAGCACGGATTTCTTCTTGAATAATAAATGAGGTCTCGTCAAATGGCTCAGCAATTGATTCTTTATAGAGGGGTTCATCAACACCCTTAAGCACATGTGGTACTTCCCAACTTCTTCATCTTCACTATCAGTATCATCCCAGCTTCTTCCCTTTGCCAGGTAAGCCCTTTCAGATTTACTCTTCTGATTAGAATCATAAGAGTTCTTCCTAAATTGTTTTAGCTTCCTGTATTCTGTGGCAAAGTGTCCCAACTCATTGCAGTTGAATCATCGAATGGTGCTTCGATCAACCATCCCTGTTTTGTACCCACCACTTCTGGTGTAAGAGGATGAAGATCCACCTTTCTGGAATCTGTTGTAGTTGGACTTGTACTTGAACTTGGGATTCCTTTTGAATCTGACATTTGAGAATCTCTTGACAATCAGGGCCATTGACTCATCCTCCAATTGCTCAAGTTCTTCCAAGGAATAAAAATCATCTCCTGATTCATTTGTAGTAGGAGAATCAAATTCTGCTACTATCACATTTTCTTCAACCTTGGAAGACTGTAACATTCTTTCTGACTGTTGAGATTGTTGTTGTTGTTGTGGTTGTTGTTGTTGATCTTCAGCTACTAGAGCAGTAGACGTGCTGACCACTCTTCCTTTCCCGTAAACTTCCTTCTGCTGAATCTGCTCCAACTCATAAGTCTTTAACACACCATAGAGCCTTTCCAAAGAAATCTCACTCAGATCTCTTGATTCTCTTATGGCAGTGATTCTATGTTCGAGATGAGTTGGCAGTGTTAAAAGGAACTTTTTGTTGATCTACCTGATGGAATAGTATTTACCATTAATGTTCAGGTTGTTGATCAATGCATTGTACCTCTCAAACACTTCAGTAATTCCTTCTCCTGGATTGGATTTAAAGTATTCACACTTAGAGGTTAGGATTTCTAACTTGTTCTCCCTAACTTCCTCTATGCCATCATTAATAACCTCAATAGTTTCCCAGATGTGTTTGGAATCTTTACAGTTCATCACATGTCTATTCATCAAGGGATCAAGGGAATCTACTAAACTTAATTGAAGACTAGCATCCAGGGAGGCTTCTTCTTTTTCAGCAGGAGAAAAATCCTCAGGATTGTTTACATAAGTTCTAGCTTTGGTGATCACCACATCATCTTCAATTACCTCTGGTTCAATAACCATTGGAATTTTTGGACCCTTCTTTAACACTTCCAGATATTTGGGATTAGCAACTTGTAAAAACAATAGCATCTTCTTCTTCCACATGATATAATTTTCTTTATCAAATAGTGGAATTTTAACGGTTCCAACTTTTTGTAAAGTCATTATGAATTTTTGAATAAATAAAAATTCAAGGAGTGAAAGAAACACAAAAGTCTAGGATCTTGATTTGTTCGTTAATCAGAAGGCTCTGATACCAATTGTTAGGTCCCAATATGTTTGTAGAAGGGGGGTTGAATACAAACAATATCGTTTAATCGAATAAAATGCGGAATAAAAAGGTGAAACAAAATTTAAGTTAAATAAAACTATTATTAAACTTGAAAGGTGTTACAACAACGGTATCGTTTACAAGGGATTAATCTCAAATCAATTATTACAAATCTAGAATAAATTCGACATGAACTTTTTCTATTTTTGTAATAAAAAGATCAAATGCTAAAAGCGATTTGAGATTAATTTCTAGGGATTTTGATCCGCTAGATAGTTAAACAAGAACAAGAAAAGTATTTCTAGTGGATTGGATTTAACAATAAATACTAGAAATAAATGATCTGTGTAGTTTGCAATAATTTCTCTGCAGGTTCTCTTGTTCTGTGTTTTGCTGTTGAATATTCAATGTTGTGTTCTTGTTGAAAAATGATCTGCTTTCTGTTGTTTAAGTAATCAAAACAATCCAATTGAATCAGCAAGACTTTCGGCAGGACTATCAAATGACCTGGCATGACAATCCATTTGAACTGGTAGGACTTTCGGCAAGACAATCCAAATGAACTAGCATGACATTCGGTATGACTATTGATTGTCATACCGATTGTCTTCCTAATATTAAAGATAGTCTTGCTAGATTAAAACAGATTTTAATCAAATAATAATTCTCAATTAATTAATCAATTAATTCAATTAATCAATAAATTAATCTTTGCAGATTTAATTTATATTCTTAATTAAATTATATGGCTTAATTAATTAATAGAGAATTAATACCAATCTTGAGCAACAACCATTCCTCTGAAAATCTTCTGAAAATCACTGTCAATTATGAATCAATTCCACCACTTCAATGTTGACACTCGATGTACTGTCTGGTTCATGAGTGACTAACTTCGGTGACGTTTCTTCATGCCTTGACCTTGATACTCTTGATTTTCTTTAGACTAAATCCTTGTAATTAATTGATACCCTGACGAGATCTCTATCACTTGATTAAATCCACAATCTTGATTTATATCACTGAGGCTTGATCAATTGCTTGAGCTTCTTCCAGTGAATTAAGTCATCAAGTCTGTAGATGAACAATGTTATTAATCCTTTGACATATGTTACTCTGTGAGATCTCTCTGACGATAGATCCACTATTTACTTATTACATTCTTATTTGAGTTGAGTTAAATCCTCGAATAAACAAATAGGCTATTACATATGCCTTTCAACCACTGAGGAATTGATGACCATGGTTAGGGCGACTACCAGAGGTAGGATTGGTCGGTCACTACCGGAGGTTCGTTCAAGTTTGTAAAGATAGTAGCCCCTTTAACGCGGCTTACTCGTAGAACTGAGAAGTTCGAATGAATAGAGAAATGCGAGAACATCTCTTAAGAACAGAAGCAAAGGTTGGTGACGGCCCCTATGTTGGCGTTGCCAGATGGAAAAGGAGATTTTGTGATTTGTAGTGACGCTTTGCATAAGGAATTAGGGTGCTTCTTATACAGCACAACAAGGTAATCGCGTACGCGTCAAGACAATTAAAGGAATATAAAATTCGATATCCCCACCCATGAGCTTGGGCTCGTGGCAATAGTTTTGCCCTAACGATTGGAGGCACTACTTGTATGGAGAAAAGTACGAGATTTACACAAGCCATAAGTGCTCTAGTGCATTTTCACGCAGAAAGAGCTCAACATGCGCCAGAGGAGGTGGTTAGAGCTAATCAAGGATTATGACTATGAGATTCTTTATCATCCAGCGAAAGCCAAAATGGTGGCTAATGCCCTTAGTATAAAGGAGAGACTCAAGATGAAAATGTCTTTGGGAGAGTTGATAAGAGATTCTGAGAAAATGGTAATAGAAGTGAAGGTAACCGGAGCCGGTACCGAAACGCTGTTTGAGATTGCAATACAGCCCGAATTATCGAAATAGATCATATTGTGCCAAGAAAAAATGATGAATGAAGGAAGAAAGAAAGTCAATGACTGGAGAAGAGATTAATACCAAGAAAGATGATAAGGGAATAACGAGGTATTCCTACAGAATTTGGGTTCCAAACATTTAAGAGCTTAAGGACTGGATCTTAGATGAAATCCATACCTCGAGGAATAAGATTTAGGGCAAACCCCGAATGTGATAGTCAGGGAGGTTGCCATTAAAAAAGAAGGAGCCCATAACATAATAAAGTGGAAAAAAAGGATTTTAACGTATAAGATAACCCCAAATATGGGAGAAGGATGAAACATTTCATACTAAGGAAACAGAAAGTCGAGTAAGGAAAGGAGACCCGAGACGGTACTCCTATACGACAATTCATGGACCTGTCTAAAAAGATCTTAGACTATTATCCCCAACCACCACCCTGAGGAGACAGTGCGGTGGCAAATTCTTTCAGGACCTTTAAGTCGCTAAGCTCTCAGAGTTCCAAGGAACAAGCGAACCCAGTAGAGGCGAGAGCCTGGCTAATGAAAATATAGGAATCATTTGAGATTCTAAATGATGGACGAATCATAAAGACTGTTTTTGTCACTTACCCTCCTAAGAGAGAGGCCACCTGCTGGTGAAAGACCAAGAAAGGCACGGAGCCAGAGGTTAGAATAAACTGATTAAAAGTTAGTCAATTGTTTTCGGGAAAGTAATTCCCAAGGTTATGGAGATAGTGTAAAAGCTTTAGAGCCAGAACAAAGGCGGACGAGTATGATGAAATATGAAGCTAAGTTGTAAAAGTTGTCAAGATTCGTTCTGATGACAAGAATCCCAGAAGGATGTGATGTTTGAAGACAATGATTAGTGGGTTCATGAAATAATGATAAGAGAAAGGAAAATAAAAAGAAACTGAAGTGGAAAGGAATATAAAGGCAATAGAGTTTCAGGAAAGATAAGGGAGTTGGGTATGAGGAAACCCTAAAGACTCGTAGCAATAGAAATAGAAAAGTATGTAATCATCAGGATGATGGTGATTCACCATGAGTTAAAATTGATGGTTGAAGGCATAAGAGATACATATATTTTATCCCCATTAAGTTGGGAGGATTCGGAGAAAACTTGAGATAGTTCGAAGGATAAACAATGAGACGCAGATAGACTGAGGAGACAAGAAAGTAAGAAATTAGGAAAATTGGATGAAGGAAGTGACCTTCAAAAATGTGAAGTGTAAGACCAGGGGCATGATACCCAGAAAGGGAGACGCCAGGTATGAAAGATATCCCAACATTGAGATGACGGTTGAGATAAACAACAAAAGTAAAAAAGGATTTATTAAGAAGAAGTTCATGTTGAACACGACCAATATCTTCCAGAACATCCATGTGATCATTACCAAATCAGGAAAGAAAAGCGGATAACCATTTTTATCTTTTGGAGGCCATGTGGATTGACCTTAACTTGAATAAGGATGCTATTGTGAAATTCGGTATAGACTATCGAGGTGGAAATGATTAAATAAGATACCCTTATCAGGGATATATGACTTGATTTATCCATGGAAGGATGCATGTACTTTTTCTAAAGGTGGAATTAAGGATAGAACATCGGTAACTTAAAATGAATCTCAGGGGAATGCATAAAGGTTGGCATTTCACCCTTAATAGCGATAGTATGAGTTTGACAGTATGAATTGGAAAGGATTAAGGTAATAACAACCTTTAAGAATCAGTGGAGAAATTTTTTAGAAGTATATAGACAATGATTCTGGTATTAATAAATGGTATCTTGATATGCTCTGTATGTAGGGAATACAGGAGGAATGATTCAAGGATAACCTTAGAGGTTTTACAAGGAGAAAGGTAATATTCAAAATTCTCAAGAATAGAAATGTTGATAAAGGAAATATGACGTAATTATAATGATGCCAAGTGGGGCACGTGTTAAACCACGAGAAAGTATGGATCGAACCAGTAAAGGTCGAAATTGTTCAGGGCAATTAGGACCTAAGATAAAAGATGTTCTAAGTATGATTGAGAGTCAGTCCTGACAGTGATTAACCTCTAAAGACTGAGGCAATAACTTATGGAAAAATGGTGATTTTTTTTCTCTCACCAGGATTTAAGAAAAGCATTTTCACATAAGCAGTGATTGAAATGAGCTAGAAAATTTAGTTGGAGGTGGTTAAAATGACATTGATTGTAAGGAAATTTTACTATCAGGAAAGGCCAAAGAGGTGGCCGACACTTTAAATGTAAGAGGATAATTGTAGGCGCTCGTGCGAGAGGAATACAGTGATGATGGTTGAAGCCGGGAAGGTTGTATTTCGGTTCGGAAGATTGACATTCCTTCTGATGACTGTGCAATACTCAACCATAATAGTAGTTGGGTAAAGGTTTAATTCGTGTAATCACCATGAGCGGGCTATCTATCTTAGAAGGTCCTATCTTGATAATAAGCCAGGACCATATTTCAAAAAATACTAAACAAACCTTTGAGTTAAGTCTTCTATTGAAGGCATATGATTAAGAATGGTATTAACCTGCTATCTTTGCTTTGATTAAAACTCTTCTGCAATTTTATCTGCTTCATATCATGTATGTATGTCAGGATCAGGAGTGTTCTTCATGAATCATGAATGGTGATTATGTTACCTGCTTAGAAGGATTTGATACGATATGTATGGACTCCGTATAGTTAGCTATTAAGAATTTATGGAAAGTGAATGACGACAGTAGGTCAGTGCTGGACCATAGTAATGCAGCAATGATTCTGCGAGTAATGAGCTGATTACAACCGTGAGAGTTGTATTGGAATGGATGTTGAGATTGAGTACCACTAATCGGGTTGTGTTGACGTATAAGTTATCTTTGATAGAAAAACTAGGTCGATTATTTACCTATTGAATATTTATTCCTTCTTATCAATAGAGAGTCGTATTACTATACGAGGAAGGTTGCAGTGCAAGCATAGAATTCTAGTAACGATGATGTCTAGAATGAGATCCCAGATTCGATTTTCGATATCGAGGGAGTTTCAAAGGTGATTGTGTATAAGCTCGAGGAAGAGCATGGGTCCATAGAATGATGGACGGAATAGCGAAAATATTTAGGCATGTGAAATACGATGCTATAATACTTGATGTTGATATAAATACATATATGTTTTGTTCTCCTATGACAAACCTCTATAGTTTAGAGGTAGATTCCAAGCCAGATATTTTATGGCAATAAATTTTTTTACGTATATACAATTCTCTTCAGTTCGTTCTTTTCTCTTCTTTTCATTTCATGTAAGCTGAGAAGAACAACCCTTCCAGAAGGGGAGGTATTGCGGAATGACTATCTATCTGTGTGATAGAAGCCTAGTAGGATACCACATGTTGTTTAGTTGCTTGTCAAGTACTAAAGGCTGGCCACCTTCTGTACTAACTATGCAATAGAACAAGTGTTCATGATCATAGTGATCTCTCAACAAATTCCTTTACTTCTATATGATGGATCAAGCTTTGGAAAATAGAAACAGTTGAAAAAGGAGTAGTAAAGTTATGGTGGTATTCGGAATGGAAACACATTCGTGATACTAAGATTGACGTGGTTATTAAAAGGTTATAGAACGTTAACGAGCAAAAGTATAACCAGTATAATATTAGGAATGGAAGGTAGTAGCGATTAAGAACTGGAAAAGAATGGGTATTGAGAAGCAAAAGCTCTAATGCTAAAAGCTATAATGAGAGTCTGTGCAATAGACTTGAAAGAATTTGGAATGATCACTTAACGCGGATTGAGTTTTCTCACAATAATAGATCAGATGTCATTATCGAGATGTCGCCTTATGAGATCCTTGAGGGAAGACAATGTCGATCTCCCTTATGTTAGGATGAAGTTGTAGAGCGCAAGATGCTCGGACCCGCAGTAGTCCAAAGGACCAGGGATATAATAGATCTAATCAGAGAACGGCTGGTAGTTACCCAAGATGGACATAAGAGATATGCTGATTTGACTCGAAAGGACAAAGAGTATGAAATAGGGGACCTAGTGCTGTTATAAGTATTCCCTTGGAAAGGATTGATGAGGTTCAGAAAGAAAGGAAAGCTAAGTCCATGATTTGTTGGACCCTTGGATATATTAAGACGTATTGGGAAGTTAACATATGAGCTAGCCCTACCCCCCCCCCCCCCGAAACTGTAGCAAGTTTATAACGTGTTCCACGTATCAATATTAAGGAAGTATAATTCGGATGCCAGAGAAATAAGGGCATATGAGCGCATAGACATGCAACCCGACGTAACCTACATGGAGCGACCAGGAAAGGTTATAGGTTGAAAAGGAACAAGTGCTTGGGAGAAGGGCTATCAAACTAGTCAGAGTTTGATGGTAGAACCACAATGTGGGAAAATTGACTTGAGAGTTAGAAAGTGCAATGATAAGAAAGTATCCCTATTCATTTTCTATCTGATTCCGGGACGGAATCCTTTTAAGGAGGGGAGACTGTAATAACCCCAATTTTTGGAATTTTTTTGAAACCCTTATGAATAGTGATTTTGCTGATTATGCTGAATAAGAAAAACTTTTCATGCCACACTATGTAGGGGTTCTTTTATTGTTATTCTGAGATCTTATTAGTACTCTCTGTGATATATAAGTGTATGTAAAGATCGTCAGAATCCAAATTCGAACACTTTGATTTTTCCCGGAAATCTACCAGATACAGAAAGAATTGAGTATAAGGTAACATGATAAAAAAGATTTAAATTCAAGGATTTTAAGAGAGGATCATAAATGGAATATAAAATATTGAGAAAGGTTTAGGGGAAGCCCAAGTAATAAGATCCCGGATATGATCCCTCAAACAATAAACGCGAACGAAAGTTAAGCGACCAAGAGACAAACTTGTACAAGAAGCCAAGGATTGTGACATCATCAAACCACAAGAGAAAGACATGTGGCAAATGGATGACATAAGAAAGGTGACATAAGCATGACAAGTGAGATTGTTTTGTTGGTTGATTTGTAGCCAAGCATTATTTACCATGGTAAATTCTAAACTAACCAAGCTAACAAAACACCACACAAATACACCAAGCAAGCAAAAAAATTCATTTCCTCTCTTTTCTTCATGAAGCTCTCGGCTTCTTTCTTAGAAAAAGGGAAGTCCAAGCTCCTCCACTTGCTAATTTACAAGGTAATTATCCTAGCTTCTCCTAGTTAAGTTACATACTTCCTAGGAATCTTAGCTTCAAAATCCTTTCCTAGCATTTCCTATAAATCATTCAAGAAGATGGTGAATAGTACTTTCTTAAAATTAATTTTTGTGTTCTTGATTTTTTTGAAAGATCAAGCTTGTAGGAGGTTAGATTAAGGCTTCCATGGGCCTTCCAAGGATCTTTCATGGATTAAAAGCTTAAAGGAAGGTATAACTCTTCATAATCTTAGTCTTAAGTTTTGTTGTTTGGATTTCCTAATGTTTAGATGATGGGTTAGTGTAATGGGTGTGTAATCATGTTTAGAGCTTTGTTTAGTAAGTGGTTTTGTTGATTTTGGAGTTAGGAGTGATACTCGTTGGATTTAAAGTTCTTGGCCACATTTTTGACTTGGTTTAGATGAATAAGTTGAGATATTGAGTTATGGTTGAATGATATTGTATTGTGGTTGAATGATGGTGGAATGGTGATGATTGTGGGTTGTTTGTGAATTGAATTGGAGTTGTACGAAATTGGTAATCGTGTAAACATAGCCGTCGTAATGTCCGATTACCCTAGACTGTTTTTGTTCTTAACATTAGGACCCGTGGACTCACTGTTAGGTTTTAACCATTGCCATGATTAGATAGTTCATATTACGAGTGTCATTTTGATATGTGGTTCGTTTGAATCCGATGTACGGTTTAGGAGAAACGACCGTTTTAAGTAACGGCATTTTGCGACCGAACCATTACCCCTCGCCTTACTTTGAATCCTTGGTTAAGGACTTTAAATGACTAATTGGGGTATGAAACAATTATTTTGAGTGGATTAAGCAGTTGGTAAGGTACTCGCGAAAGAATCGCTTTAAAATTCTTAATGGTTAATTTATTAAAAATGGTGGAGCCGAGGGTACTCGAATGACTTAGGTTATTCGTTAAGCATAGGAGTGACCATAAGCGAACGTTAGGGTTCAATTGGTTAAAGTCTAGTTTCTTAAGCGACCGGGGTTTAATTCCAACTTATGTTGTTGTTCATAGGTTATCGGACCCACTCTAAGCTTAAGTCTATCCGGGAGCACTCAGGCAAGTTTTCTACCCGTTATACTGTTGTGGTGATGTATATATGTATATGCATTATCTTGTGATAAATGCATGATGGTTAATTAGCAAATTTTGTGATATATTGAAGCATGCTGATATGGTATATATATGCATGTCTGTTTCATAATCTGGTTATCTATCTATTGATTTCAATGCTTATAAGTTGCATAATACCTATGCTAGAGATAAGCAGTAGTTGCGTATACCCTTAGGATAGGGGACCCAAAGGTGAACATTTTCTAAAACCGGGAGTCGATGTTCCCGAGTATATTATATATATATATTTATATATATATATATATATTGATATAGTTTCAAAACTATTAATCGAATAAGGTTTATTCGATAGCTTTATTTTATTTAATGAATATTATTCTGAATATTCATTCGAGGGCTTATGACTCTGCTTATTTATTTAATGAATATTACTTTGGATATTCATTCGAGGACTTATGACTCTGTTTATTCCATTTAATGAATATTAGTTTGAATATTCATTCGAGGACTTATGACTCGGTTTATTCTATTTAATGAATATTAGTTTGAATATTCATTCGAGGACTTATGACTCGGTTTATTTTATTTAATGAATATTAGTTGAATATTCATTCGAGGACTTATGACTCCGTTTATTTGATTTAATGAATATTATTTTGAATATTCATTTGAGGACTTATGACTCCGCTTATTTATTAGATAATATTCTTTATTTTATTAAAGAATGATGTTTCTATAATCAAACTTATTTTCGATTATTCAAATAAAGTTAGTACTGTCGTATAAGTATATCTTTGGTCATTTAATATTCATTTCAAGTATGAGTTGTAAAACTTCTACTTCAAATTATTTATATAGAGATTATCCTTATGGGAATATTTTTTAAATAATAATATTCAGATATTTTCTAATATATCGGGACTGATTTATTTCATTAAATCAGCATTACTCCAAACATTCTTAAAAATGTTTTCGAGTCTTCAAAATGATTTTTAAAAGTTAGAGCGGATCCCAAAACTCATTTATATATTTAAGATCTTCCTTTCGAAGGGGATTTAAATACTCGCTCAAAACCTGAGGGATCCGGCTCACTGGTGTATTTTACATTCGTAACGAGATTGCTGTTTTGAGAAACATCTTGATTACTTGCCCATCGTTCGGGAAGTAAGTTCATCTATTTGAGTTGGGATAAGCAACATGGGCTCAGTGGGCGTCCATGAAAGTGTAGGTGGCTCAGTGGGAGTCCATCAAATGCGTAAGTGGCTGAGTGGTAGTCCAACATAAGGTCCTATTGCGGCCAGGGTGATGACTAGTGGGGAATTCTTCCATCTACTAGTAGAAAAGGTTACTTATTGGTATCTTTGCCTGATCAGCAAGATATCAGGTTTATGCCAAGGTTTTCTCCTTTCCAAATTCATTGGATATTACAACTCTGTTTATAATTTTCATAACAGAGGTTTTCAAGGAGTGTATGAAATGTATATATATATAGATGTGTATATATATATATATATATATCAGGACTTAATGAAGTATCTCGTAATTTAATTATTTATAATGATATTTCAAAGATTGAATCTATCCAAGTCTTTTCTTGTAGTCTCATCTATGTGATGAACTTTTGAAACTGATTATACCTTGAACGTTGGTAGTTCAAGTAGTATTCGGAAAAGATATAAGTATATTGGAGTATCTTGTAACTTCATCTTTAAAACTTATATCTGGTTAATGATTATCTTATGCATGACAAAGATTTTTACAAAAATGTTGAGACAAGGTTAGATATATGAGATCACCTTGCAACGACATTTTTATACAGTTATAAACTGGAACTCTGTGTATATTAGGTATGGAAGAGGACTTCCAAGATTTTGAAAAGTATATAAGTATATATACTGAATATAATGCGACTTCGTCGCATTAAGATATCAAACTTGGTTTATTTCTTCTTGACCAAGACTTTCATGAGTACTATGAGAATGCTCATATATTGTTAATTATTATACATATTATTTCGGTGGGCTTGTTGCTCACTCTTGCTTTCTTCTTTCATCACACAACAACAGATAGAAAAGATGAAGAGGACCAAGCTCCCAATTCGCAAGCGGTTAGGAAACGTTCCGCAGTTTCCTGTAGGCGTTGATGCCGTTATAGCCGAGGTAGGATCTACCAATAGGCTAGGCTTTCAACTTTTGATGTACCAGACTTATGTATATTATGAATTGTAATAATGGCAAAGAATATGTAAATTTATTCAGAAACCCTTTTGAGGTATAATGGCATATAATTGTGGAATAAAATGACTCGTGTTATTTTTGGATATTCATCTCTGAGACTATAACTTGTGGTGTGTATGTTTATTGTGGGGTCACAATACGGAGTAGTTGATTGTTTATTAAGATTGGGTGTTATTAAGGGAAATGGAACTCGTGACAACCCGGATCCCCGACCCCGGATTTGGGGGTGTTACAAGTACTGAATTAATAAGAGATAATAAATTACTTATAAACAAAAAAAAATCACATAAAATTTTAATATATATATACTTATTTAAATTTATATGTAAATATTAAATATTATTTATTTTTAAATTAATTTTTTTCTTTAAATATGTAAACATTAAATATGAATGTAATTTAAAATAAATTAATCACATAAAAATAAATTATTAAAAATGATACAATGTAAGTTGTCTTCTACAAAAAATAAGTAATTATTAAAACTTGTAGTCTAAACTATTTATCAAAAAAATTACATTTTTTTACATATTTTACATTATTGTTGCCCAGTAAAGTAATTTTTTAAGGGGGTTGGATACAATTACTAAACAAATCGATGTATTATGAAAATAAAGTAAGAACGGATGAATCAAATAACAGTTTATATTGATTTTTGATAAACTGTTATAAAACTCTCTCAAAACAATATTCTTAAGAGTTTCTAGGTTATACGAATCCTCGAGTTAAGCACCACACATAAAGTGTTAACCTATTATGTGTTTATATACTACACAACTACAATCAATCATTATCAATCACAAGATATGTTACAGTATAATTCTACCACTTTCTATACATATCTAAATCAACTATGATCCTATAAATCAGCACCTTCTAATTTATCTCGCAGTTCTGACTTGTCATTCAAGTCATTCTCAACGGATAACCTGATCAACGGGTATATATTGTAGTTTTAACGGATATTCATATGTAGATACAGATGGCTGAATAGACTGTCAACGGATGATAATGAAGTTTTCAACGGATAATCATATCGTGATAATTGATCATATCCTCAATCCTTTGTCAGATCCTAACGCCTTGATAAATCCTGATTCCTGACACAGAGAGTTCCTAACAATCTCCCTCAATTTATGTTTTGCAGAATAAGCATAAATTCCAAATTAATGTCTAGTACCAAAAACCAAAGAGACAAATTGTAGAGTACAAAGCATACTTTGTTTCAGACTTAAATCTTCATATTTCTTGATAAACTCTACAGTATCTATAAACAAAAGTTTTAATTATGTCATCAATCTTTTTTAACAATATCTCTTCTAATCTGATCTTCAAGTTCTTCTCATATCCAGATTTATCTGACAGTTGATAGATAGCAGCTTTTATGTTTCTGAAAGGAGTTCTATCAATCATCAACTCCTCCAGTATCACATAGCAAGCTTTTAAACCATCAGGATTCATAGTTATGTGTCTCTGTATAAGAACATTTCCAATCACAGCTTGTCCTTTCTTAATGTTGACTTATTACCCTTTGAAATTTATGTATGTAGGAATATATGATCCAAAGTAATATTGCCATCATACAGTATCATTTTATGATATTGGCAAGTATCATTTTTTACCATAACCTTGAAATTTCATCTTTAACTCTTAGAAAATAGTGATTATATTTCAATTTCTTTGTAGACATGATCAACAGTTCATCAAGTGAAAGAACTTGAACTTGCTCATTTTACAATAAGAGTAAGATCTTCTTTTTAGGTTTTGAACCATCATGTTTGTCAAGTATTATATTCACAGCTTCAAGTCTATCCAGATGATGAGCAGTTACTTCCTGACCAGGACTATCAGTAAGTGTAAAGTTCAACAATTTTAAGTTGACAAGTTTAGCTTCATGATGTCCTATTCCAACTCTTGTGAATGGTTCAATCAACTTGAGATTCTTGGCTTGTACTAACCAAGAATGCTTATCTCTCATGGTATTAGAACAAGGTAAACCATCTTTCCTTATTCTTCTAGAAGTAAAACTCAATTTATCATTACAAATAAGATCAACAGCTTTTCTCCATTTGTATTGCTTTTTATCTTTAGAAATACTTGAGCTTTCATTTCTGCTCTTTCATGTAACATCTTCATATATGTACTCCTTCATTTATTCCCTTCATATCTTCTAAGAATATTCATGTATGCTTGACTTGCTTTATCAACAACAATTCTGATTTTTCCTTCATGTGCCATTTCTTCTCTGTCAAAAGCCATTTCTTCTTCCTTGAAGTTTTCAGCATTAAAAGCTTCAACATAAGCAGAAAAAATCTCTAAATCCACTTGAAATAGAATTTCTTCTTCTTCAGTTTTAACAGAATCAGGAATTACCATCACTCTGTCAATGTTAGGAAAATAATCAGAACTTGTATCTTTGTTATCAGGAATTGAACTTGGAGTAACAAGATCAACTTCTATATTAGATCAATGTGATCTAACCTTTGAGACTTGAGTTCAATGTGTAGTTTGATTTTGAGTTCCAGTTTGAGCTACAATTTGAACTATCACATCATCAGAGATTTTTTTTGCTTACTTATCACCATCATCATCAGAATTGGTACTTCTCCTCAAAACTGATTTAGGTTGATACTTTGTCTTTGGTACTATCTTCCTCTTTTTGGCATCTAGACTTTGTAGAAGAGATAATAGCATCCAACTTAGAATTTGTTGCATTCTGACCAGCTTCTAGAGCTGTCAGCTTCTCGGACATTTCATCTTACTTAGCTTCCATGATAAACATCCTCTTTATCAAGCCATTGTGTTTGTTTGTTCCTTTAATAGTCACAAAAAGATCAACAATCTCTTCTCTAATATCAACATTACCTTGTTTAAGTGTAGAGACAGAAGAATGCAATCCTTTGACTAAAACTGTTGTGGCCATGATAGATACTTTCATATCAGAATTAGGAACCAAATGAACAGCATGATCAGCTAAAGTCTGAGCAGATTCCGGGGAGATCATTTTACTTGATAATCTCCAGGAGTGATTCCATTCATGAGCCCTATAAGTAGTAAGAGTAAGAGCATGACTAGATGATGAACCAAAAGTAGACATTTTAGATGCTTCAATTCCAGCTTTCAAAGCAGCAGCATCAGGTTTGTTATCATCATCAGAATCATCAGACTCAATACTATCACCAGAAGATTTCTCAGGAACATCAGAATCGGTATCAGGAACTACGCCTTTGAGCCTTAAATCAGGATTTGACTTAGAAGGCTTAGTTATATGTGAAGATCCTGAAAGAAAAGAACCGTAAGTACCTAAATCTCTCTTTTCTTTTAAAGTAATCTCATCACATCTCACACATATATTACTTTCAATAGTAATATTTAGCTCACTATTTTCACTCTTTTCTACCTCTCATTTTTCCAGTTCAGGAGACTACCTCTCAATAATATTGTTTTTCTCTAAATCTTTTCTCACAAACTCACTAGAAAGGCTCAACTCTGTAGAAAAAGAAGAAATAAGATGTGGCAAAGAGGAGTGGTCTGTAGTCATATAAATAGAGGTATTCCTATTAATTGGTCTATTTATAATCATTCTATCAGATAAAGTGGAGTGTAAAGAATTTGCACCTTGAGCAATAGGAACCTTTGGTATAGACTTGAGTGGTTGTACCAAGATGACGTCTACAGAAGTAACCAGTACATCACGATATGTTGTGCCATGAACAGCTGCATCAGTAATTCTCCTTGAGTCAGGAATATGCTGCTTGTCAGGAATTGATCCCATATCAGGATTTGTAAAGAACCATGCAACAGAACTTTGAACTGTTGGTTCTTGTGTGACTTGAGGTGTTGAAGCTTTTTCAATCCTTTGAACTGAAGGTTCTTGTGTGCTTCCCTCAAAAATAAGATCATTGATAACAACATCTAATTGAGCAATGGGTTTCTAATGAGCTTTCTTGTCCTGTACTGCCTTCTGAATATCATCAACCACAGAAATATGACTTCCTTGAGAAATTTCAGGAATAGTCAAATGAATCTCAGTGCTTACACCTACACTTTGAGCAGGTGGTTCTTATGTAGCTGGGGCATTAACAGGTGCATCTTTACTTTGAGAAGATGGTTCTTGTGTACTGTACCCCTACTGTGGTGATTGAAACTTGGTCTTTTTATTGATATAAACTGTTGAAGTCTTTGCTTTTCTCTTGCCAGACTTCTATAGACCAACTTTCTTAGAAATTTCATCAATTTTGGTTATTTGAGAATCAGTAGTTGTCTGATCAGGATTTAACACTATCTTGTCAGGATTTGCTTGAGACCTGTCAGGATTTAATAATGACTTATCAGGATTTGTAGATTCCTGATTCAGAGAAATATCATCAAGTACATCAAGACCATCTATTTGCTTTTGAACTCTTTCTGGTGCCTTCGGTCTCCTTTTCTTATGCTTAGCAGCTATAATTGAAATATTGTCTTCTTCTGCAATAGTATCAGTAACCGCCACTGGTCTAGCAGGCATCTTGAACACAATTGTGTCCATCACCGTCACTCTCAGTGTCTGATGGCTCATCTACCAGCTTAACACAATATGTTGTCTTCCTTCTCTTTCTTCATGCATTCTCCTTGATGCTTGGTAATGAGGAAACATTTTTCTTCCTTGCTCCTCCTTGTTTCTCCAATGATTTAGGTGAATGTGAAACAATCTTTGAACCTGATTGTCTCTGAGACACATCAGTCCTAGCTATTGTCTTTGATTTTGTAAGTGATTCTTTTTGGGAAGTGTTGGATATATTTGAGATGTCATGTCTAATATGTTTCATGTTTAGTTTTCAGATCTTAACAAACAGGAAATATCAGTTCTTACTGGAATCAGGACTTACTGGAAGTCAGGACTTAAGGATATCAGGACTTAGATTATCAGAAGATAATATCAGAATATGGATATCGGAACTTAAGTACTGGAGGACTAACAGTTAAGGAAAGAAGCTGATTTACATGAAAGAAGATCGAGACTAATACAGAAGAAGATATGCATGAAAAGAGTTAGAGGACTAGAAGAATTATATAAGATATCTGATTGATATATTTTAGGAGACATAATTATATTCCATATCAATTAGAAGTTATCTTGTAACTGTGTGTCTATATAAACACAGACATAGGTTTACACTATATGTGTTACGATCATCGAGAAGATCATACATTATAACCTAGTAGCTCTCGTGATATTTATCATCACTGAGAGAGGACAGTTCCATTGTAACAGAGTTTATTATATCGAATACATATGTTTTCTGTTACTTGTGTTCTAAATCGATTTGATTGTATTCTACACTGTATTCAACCCCCTTCTACAGTGTTGTGTGACCTAACAAGTGGTATCAGAGCCAATCTGTTAACACACATTCAGTAAAGATCCAAAAAAATCATGTCTGAAGAAGCAGAAAATCCAACCAAGCCCGCCAAAACTAAAGAAACTCCAAAGACTCAAACCCACAGTCGATATGAGACTATCAGGGTTCCCATGCTGAGACCTTCTGAGTATCCCATATGGAAAGTGAAGATAGTTATGTTTCTGGAAGCTACAGATCCAGAATACCTTAACAGAATTTATGAAGGACCGCATAAGCCAACCAAGCTCTCTGTTATAGTTGCAGATCGGCCAGCAAAGACCATACCAAAGGAGAAACGTGAATACACAGTTGAAGATATCTCATCTATTGCCAAGGATGCAAAGGTAAGGCATTTGCTGCATAGTGCCATTGATAATGTCATGTCAA
Source organism: Apium graveolens (assembly GCF_009905375.1). Taxonomy (NCBI): domain Eukaryota; kingdom Viridiplantae; phylum Streptophyta; class Magnoliopsida; order Apiales; family Apiaceae; genus Apium; species Apium graveolens. The sequence continues at coordinate 64,718,287 of NC_133657.1, forward strand.
ACCGGGTAATTCAATGCAAGACTGCAAAGGAGATATGGGATGCTTTGGAAATAAGGTGTCAGGGAACTGATGCAATAAAGAAAAACAGAAGGACTATACTTACTCAAGAGTATGAGCACTTTGACTCAAAAAGTGATGAGTCATTAACTGACTTATATTACAGGTTTGTCAAACTCTTGAATGATCTGTCACTAGTGGACAAGGAATATGATATTTAAGATTCAAATCTCAAATTTCTTTTAGCTCTTCCTGAAAGTTGGGATTTGAAAGCTACTATTATAAGAGACAACTATGCTCTTGATGAAACTACTTTTGATGAAATTTATGGTATGCTCAAGACTTATAAACTTGAGATGGATCAAAGAAGCAAAAGACATGGGAGAAAGTCAAGGACAGTTGCTCTTAAGGATGAGGGGGAATCTCCCAAAGTGGTTGTCTCAAAAAAAGGAAAGGGAAAGGCTCTAATCATAAAATCTGATTCAGAATCATCGAGTTCTGATGATGATGATTCGGAAACTGAAAATCTACCTGAAGTAGATGCTGATGAGGAGATGATGAAACTGTGTGCTCTTATGGTGAAGGATATCACAAAGATAGCCTACAGGAAATTCAGAAAGGGAAAAAAGTTTTCCAGGAAAGGTAGAAGTTCTGATAAGAAGGGATTCATAAAATCTGAAGGCAAATGAGGAAAGTCTGATAGAGGAGATTACTCAAATGTCAAATGCTATAACTGTGGTGAGAAAGGCCACATATCTCCTGACTGCAAGAAAGGAAAGAGTGACAAAGGCAAGGCTCTTGTCACAAAGAAGAAAAGCTGGACAAACACTTCAGATTCTGAAGATGAGGAGAACTATGCCTTGATGGCAAATGCTGATAGCAGTTCTGATGCTGCTGAGTTAAAGGTACCTCAAACAACTTATGCCTTTCATACTGATGATGTTACTGGGTTGAGATTATATCTTAAAACCATATTTATTAGTTACAGAGATCAAACTTTAACATGTGAAAGAATAACTTCTGAAAATCTTGCTTTTAAAAAGAGGAATGATTATTTAGAAACAGAGTTAGTCATGCTCTATCAAACTCAGAAAGAAAGAGATGATGCCTTTTATGTTAGAGATGAATTGCTGAAAATGAATAAATCTCTAAAAACTGAGTTAGAAAAGGAGAGAGAGATTATCAGGACTTGGATTAACTCTGGTAGAGCAACTCAAGATATACTAAGTAGTGGAAACTGGAAAGAAGGGTTAGGTTATAGAGATGATAAAAGTGAAAAAGGAACTGAACAAGTTAAACCAATTATTGTTAAACAGACTACTAAGCCAAAGGTAAATCCTGTTAAATTTGTAGCTAAAACTGTAAAGTCTGATTCTGAAAAGATGAAAGATATTGAGACAGAAGTGATAGCAGAGTCAACTTCTAACAAATTAGAACATGATAAACCAACTAAAGTTAACATAGGCTTAATGACAAAGAAGCAGCTTAAACATAAGCTGAAATAAATGACCAGTGTGAACAAGGTAAAGGAAGCTAGGAATAATAGGAATGGAAAGGAAGGTGTGAATAAAAGCAAAAATTATATGCCTGTTCCTAATGCTCCTAGAAAGAAATGCTATAACTGTGGAAACTCTAACCATCTTGCTTCTTTTTGCAGAAAGAATAAGAATATAAACTCTTTACCTCCTAAGTCAGGAGTTAAGAGTTAGTCTGTTAGGTTTAAGCCATAAAATCCATGTTTTCATTATGGTAGTATATGACATTCCATTTATACTTGTAAGGAATATCATAGTTTGTACTATGATTATTATCAGATAAAACCTTCTTTGAAGAAAGTTGCTTTAATTCCTTCTAGTGTAAAGTATGATGCAAAGTCTGATACTGTAAAATCTGATAAGAAAAATGTTAGCATAAACTCTGATGTTAAATACGCTGCAAATAGTGGATGTTTAGGACATATGACTGGAAATAAAGCCCTGCTATCAGACTTTGTGGAGAAAGCTGGCCCAGGAGTTTCTTATGGATATGGCAACATTGGAAAAACTCTGGGATATGGCAAGATCAATCTTGGGAATGTCATCATTGAATCAGTAGCTCTAGTCTCAGGACTTAAACACAATCTGTTGAGTATAAGTCAAATCTGTGACAGAGGTTATCATGTGGATTTCTTTGAAGAACACTGTGAAGTTATAAGTAATTCTACAAGCAAATTGGTTCTGAAAGTTTACAGGCATGGTAACATTTATAAAGCTAGACTTTCAACAAATACTGATGGTTCTGCTATTTGTTTATTGAGTAGAGCATCAATTGAAGAAAGCTGGAATTGCCACAATAAACTCTCTCATTTAAATTTCAATAATATAAATGAGCTTATAAAGAAAGATCTTGTGAGAGGACTGCCAAAAACAGTATATGCTCCTGATGACCTTTGTGATTCATGTCAGAAGGCAAAACAAAGAAAATCTTCTTTTAAGAGCAAAACTGAGTCATCAATTCTTGAGCCTTATCACTTACTGCATGTTGATCTATTTGGTCTAGTCAATGTCATGTCTATTGCAAAGAAGAAATATGTTATGGTTATAGTGGATGAGTTCACAAGGTACACTTGGGTGTACTTCTTGCACAAGAAGAATGAAACTGCATTTACTCTAACTGGTCATGTCAGACAGCTGGATAAGTTGGTCAAAGATTATGTTAAAATAATAAGAAGTGATAATGGCACTGAGTTCAAGAATTCAATCATGGAAGAGTTCTGCAAAGAGCATGGAATAAAGCAAGAATTTTCTGTACCTGGAACTCCACAGCAAAATAGAGTTGTAGAAAGAAAGAACAAGACTCTTATTGAAGCTGCACGAACTATGCTTGATGAAGCAAAGCTACCAACCTACTTTTGGGCTGGAGCTGTGCAGACTGCTTATTTTACTCAAAATGCTACACTCATAAACAACCATGGAAAAACACCATATGAGATGGTGAAGAAAAAGAAGCCAAATCTGAAATACTTTCATGTATTTGGTTGCAAGTGTTTTGTTCTTAAGACTCATCCTGAACAGCTGTCAAAATTTGATCTAAAAGCTGATGAATGAATCTTTGTTGGATATCCACTTTCCATAAAAGCCTTTAGAGTCTACAATTTAAGAACAAGGGTTGTCATGGAATCTATCAATTTCTCTTTTGATGATAAGAAGATTACTGGACTTGAAGTTTTCGATGATCATGATCAACTGAGATTTGAGAATAAAGATTTAAATTCTGATTCTGGAAATTCTGATGAATTAAATCCTGATCCTGTAAGTTCTACTGGATTAAGTTATGATGTCATTAAAACTGTGGTAACAACTCCAAAGGAAAATGCACCTTAGGGGGAGCAAGCCGAAGATCCTACCACATCTCAAGACTTTCGAGAAGCATCAGAACCTGTCACTGACTCTTCAAGTTCTGATTCATCTAGTTCTGATGAGCCAAGTACTGATAATTCTGGAAGCTCTGATTCTTCAACACCTGAAAAATCAAACTCAAATTCTGAAGTCTCAGAGAGCATAACTACAGGGGAGCATCAGAAAATGTTAATGGAGACAACATGGATCATGGGGGAGGATCCAGTTCTAGAGATCAATATGGCGCCCCAAAATCCGGGGTCAGGAATCTCGGAGGCCACACCATCTAAACTACTAAAACCACACAACTCATACTACAATATATAAATACTCACGCTTCACGACCCCACACTTATCACACACACACACTTACAGGTTATTGTCTTGGAAATGAACCGTTCATAACTAGAGTAATTTAACCATCAAGTGATAATTATTACAACAAAAAAGTGAATAAATCTTATCGGGGAGTAACCTTTAAGTAAGGCTAGTCCATCGGACAAATATAAGTTTCTTGTTTATTACCTTACATAAGTCATACTTATAAAAAACCGAACTAAAAACAACTGAAAACTAATCCAGCTTATTCGGACTACCTGTGCTACAACACCAAACAATCTACAGAACAGCTGGAAATTTTTGACCCGTTTCCTGGCTGTGGTTCTCATGGCAGGCATCTTGATTTACTGTTGTGCTGGTCAAGCATAATAATGTACAGTATGCAAATGACTGTATGATAACTTACGTAAACCAACATATATGATAATTACGTTTTATTCGAAATTAGTTTTCCATGGTGATCCGCACCTTCTTATGAAAACAATTCTTTAATGGATTTTATTAACCTGCGAATACCTTAAAAGTAAACCCAGCACCTAGGCTTGGGTTACGGTATTGCATCACAATTCCAATTGGAAGAATTAGGACATTCGTTGGAGCCACCGCATACGATGATCAGTCGTACTACGATAAAAGTAACCTTTTCTACTAGTAGAAGGACGACACCTTCGTATCCCGGTGATCACCCTTGCCGCATACGGGCTATGTGTCCTCATTTCAGGTATACACCCACTTCGCAGGTCCGTAGGTACATATTGTACCGTCTCTTACGGTACCATTACTCTATCCAATACACGAAGTACTTGGATCCTACCCCTCCCTTATCCTTTAGGAGATCCTATCATACCTCGAGAACTCGAACCAAATCAAAGTTCCCCCAAGCGTTTTGCTTGTTGATAGGCGTAGCTTTACTTTATATATATATATGTACTTCCGAAAGTTTTCGGAGGAAGTACTAAGGATGTGAGTCGAACGTTGTCAACAGATAATTAAACAAGGGGGAAAAGTTTCTCCTTGAAACTATATTCAAAATATTAAATAAGTCGGGATAATATTCTCCGACGATCTGAAATTATTCGAACGAAATCAGAAAGTAATTTAAATCCAGTCCTATGATTTTTAAATCATAACTAAACCCTTTAATAAATAATAATTAATTAAATGATAATAGATAAATAATTAAACCTGGAATGAGTTTACTCTTGTAGAAGAATATTTAAAATAATATTCCTCAACTAGTTAATGTCTATGAAATAATCGGGTTTGAAATAAATAATTGTTGGAGTTTACTCCTCCCATAATAAATGAATAGGTATATAATATTTATTATTCGAACAATAAAATATAGTTGAGAGAATATGATCGTTGGGAAGTCGTTTTAATAAAAGTTCGAGGTATTTTAATGTTTTATAAGTGGACGTTGATCCCTTTAAAATGTACTATTATGGACTTGTAATCATCCTATAATATCACCGAAATGATTCCCGGGTTTTTATCTTGAAATCTCGACTGACTCTCGGTCTTATTATAATACGTTACGCATATAGCGGAATTAAACATTTCACGATATATACTTATCGTACAACATTGCTATATCATGCAAAATTCAATAATTACGTATCATGGCAAACATGGTACTTATGTAATGATAATAAAATAATCCTTTCATAATACAACAGTAAATGGAGTTAGGTTCGTAAACTTGCCTGGGTATCTCGAGGTGGAGAATGTTCTAGGTTCCGCTCGGAAATCTATTAATCAAAAACACAATTCATTAGGTCCCGTTCTAATTTACGGCGACTCGCATTCATGCGCTACTTATTATGCACCCTCTAAACTTTTACTACCATTACTATTCCTTTAAGTCCTTATTCACATCCTGGTCGCTTCATTTCTCTAAGTATCTTAGGTTCATTTTCATTATCGTCGTCGGCTCCGCTTATGGATTCTACGGTTTCTACTCGCGCGGTCTCGGCTCTGATATTTTTATAAAATATAAAAATCATTATTTTCACATTAAATTTTTATGAAAGTTAGGAAACTCAATATGGTACTCTCTTTAAAAATTTCATGATTTATGAACACATTTAAGTCGATGCTTTATATTTTCAAAATTCGTAATTCGTAGTAGTTTTTGTCGCGTAAATCACTTTTAGTAAAACGGCCATAACGTTTGATCCGTAAATCGGAATCAAGCGATTCAAGCGCCTAAACGATCCCTATAATATTGTCTATAATAATAAAGGGTTATTTTTCAAGAAACTATAGTTTACATCTTCGCGACTTTCTGCAGAAACTTAAAAATACCATTTGTTTGTTTTAACGGAATTACGTTTACGATCGGGGTTTCGTTTACGCCCTAACTCTTACCACAACCACTAAAAATCATCATCTCATCATCAACACACAAACTCCTCTCAAGAACATCATGTTCTTGAGGCAAAAAAAATCAACTTTTCATCTACTTAACTAAACATCAAGATTTCAACAATACCACTTCTAAAACTAGGTTTACAACTACATACTAAATGGATCTTGAAAATGAAACTTCAATAAAGTTGGGCCAAAGATTTTTACCTTTCTTAAAATCTTGAGATGTGTTCTTGAGGATGGTGGAGTCTTGGAAGTGCTTGGTATGATTTTTGGAACCTAAAACCACCATTGAAATCAAGAAACCAAAGATGAGTTACTATTCATACTATTCACTAGTAACTTTCTTGATTTTATTTCACCCATCAAACCTTTATAAAAAGAGATGAAAGAATTTTCTTACCTTAGTTTGGTTGTTAGGAAGCTTGAGAATTAATAGGATGATTTTACCATGGCTAGAACTTGAGATTTTGAATTGGATTTCCTTTTTTTTCTTGAAATAGCGGAATGGGAACAATAAAGGGGGGGGAGAGTTTTATGCTTGCTTCCTTGGTTGCTTCTAGGAAATGAGATTGGTGATATCTTATATTCATTTGATATTCTCCTAGTTTGTATCCTAGGATTTTATTCTTGGTGCAAATCTTGGGGACAAATCCAAGTAGCTTGCCAGCTTACAAGCTAAACTACATGTGTTAGCTTCCTTAGCACACTATTTGGCTAGCTTGCTTGATCATCCTAAGTTTAGCTCACTATTTGATAAAGTAACCATGGTTACTTTCTTACCATGGTTAGTTAGTGCGTTACATTTATTTAATCGTTTACTCGTTCGCTCGGTCGCTTAAGCGTTTTCGTAATACTTACTCGTAAATGGTTCGCGACGTAATTCCTTTCATATTTATTCCTTATATTTTGAATTATCATACTTGAATATAAATCCGTAGGGTTTTAATCTTGTAATTATATTGTGATTCCCGTAATCCTCGATGAGTCGTAAATACGGTCATTTTTCAAAGTTCGTTTTCTTCGAAAACTAATAGCGTTTACATACACTCATTTGGTACGTATAATCATAATATCAACTCCGAAACTCATTTTCTCATGCACTATACATTGTGGGCTCAAAAGTTTTTCCTATCCGTCAGGGTTACTATTCATTAAACATTTTACAAGGTCTCAATAATTCGAGTTATTACAGTCTTCCCCTCTAACAAGGATTCCGTCCCGGAATCAATTAGAAAATAAGTGGGGATATCTATTCCTCATTGCGTCTTCAAGTTCCCAAGTTGATTCCTCAATATTTTGATTTCTCCATAAGATTCTAACCAGCTTCACAGTCTTGTTTCTCAGCACTTGTTCTTTTTGTTCCATTATCCTTACTGGTTGCTCGATGTAGGTCAGGTCTGGTTGTAAATCTACCTACTCGTATTCTATTACATGTCGTGCATCTGCATGGTATGTAACACCCCCAGATCCGGGGTCAGGGATCCGGGTCGTCACAGTCTTTCTTTCCACAATATCACTTAACTGAATTAATAATAAATAACCTCATGCTGTGACCCCACACTAACACACACCACAACCCGTTATAGTCTCAGAGATGAAATTGAAATAAGTACAAGTCTTTGAATCCACAATTTAAAAGTTATTACAACCCAAAATGATTACTTGATAAGTTTACAATTAATTGCCATTATCTGCCACAAGTTATAATTATGCATAATTGATCCCAAAAGTAGAAGGTCTGATCTACAGATAGATCTACCTCTGCAGCTATAGCAGCTATGATCTCAACGGGAAGGCGCGGGGCATTTCCCACGCTCTTGCGCTGGGTCTGCTTGAGTCTGGCCATCTTTCCTAACTGTTGTTGTGTGATGAAGAAATAAAGCAAGAGTGAGCATTACAGCTCGCAAGATAATATATAGTGTAAACAATAATGCAAGTATCTAAAAGGATAACTTACTAGAATCCTTTATCAAGTGCAAGATAATTACTTACTGGATATAAGTAAAAACAAGGGATGAAGTTACCAATTACTTCACTATACTTATATCATTTATAAAGCTACTTGAACTACCACTGTTCAAGGTATAAGGAGCTTTCAACAGTTCATCACATAGATGAGACTACAAGACAAGATTTGAATAGATTAAATCTTTGAAGTATTATTGAAGGAAATGAAGTTATGAAATACTTCATTAAATTCCGATATATATATCCACATATATATCTTCTTTATACAGTTCCTGAAAACCTCTGTCATGTAAAGTATGAACAGAGTTTGTAACATCCAATAAATTTTTGGAAGGGAAAAGAATTGTGGCATAAATCCGATATCTTGCTGATCAGGCAAAGATACTAATAAGTAACCTTTTCTACTAGTAGATGGACGAATTCCCCACTGGTCTTCACCCTAGTCGCAATAGGACCTTATGCTGGACTGCCACTCAGCCACTTACGCATTTGATGGACTCCCACTGAGCCACTTACACTATCATGGATGCCCACTGAGCCCATGTTGCTTATGCCGACTCGATAGATGGACTTACTTCCCGAACGTTGGGTAAGTAATCAATTCATTTATCAAAACCGCAACCTTGTTGCGAATATAAAATACACCACAGAGCCGGATCCCTCTGGTTTTGAGCGAGTATTTAAATCCCCTTTAAAAAGGAAGATCTTAAATATATAAAAAAAATTGAGTTTTGGGATCCGCTCTAACTTTTAAAAATTATTTTAAGGACTCGAAAACACTTTAAAGAGTGTTTGGAGTAATGCTGATTTAATGAAATAAATCAGTCTCGATATATTAGAAAATATCTGAATATTATCATTTAAATAATATTCCCTTAAATAATAATCTTTATACAAATAGTTGAAGTAGAAGTTGTAAAACTTATACTTGAAATGAGTATTAAATAACCAAATATATACTTATACGAAAGTACTATCTTTATTTGAATAATCAAAAAAAATAAGTTTGATTATCGACACCTTATTCTTTAGTAAAATAAAGAATAAATTTCAGAAAATAATCGGAGTCATAGGTCCTCATATGAATATTCAAATAATATTCAATTAAATAATATAAGCGGAGTCATCTGTCCTCGAATGAATATTCAAGTAATATTCATTAAATAATATAAAGTGAGTCATAATTCCTCGAATGAATATTCAAGTAATATTCATTAAATAATATAAAGTGAGACATAAGTCCTCGAATGAATATTCAAGTAATATTCATTAAATAATATAAAGTTATCGAATAAACCTTATTCGATTAATAGTTTTAAAAACTATTCATATATATATATATATTATACTCGGGAGTCTCGCCTCCTGGTTTTAGAAAAAGTTCACCTTTTTATCCCCTATACTAAGGGTATACTCAAATACCGCTTATCTCTAGCATAGGTATTATGCAACTAATAAGCATTTGAACCAACAGATATATAAATCAAGAATACAAAATAGGCATGCATATATACCATATCACATGCTACAATATATCGCAAGAATTTGCTAATAACAAATATGCATTTATCACAAGATCATGCATATACACATATACATCACAACAACAGTTATACGGGTAGAAAACTTGCCTGAGCGACTGGGGGTTACAAATGGCTCGGGACGAGTCTGGTAACCTATAAACAACATGTAAGTTGGAATTAAACCAAAGTCACTTGTAAATCTATACTTTAACCAAATTAGACTCTAACGCTCGCTTCGCGCTTACTGATTCTCTTAAGTAGCTCGAGTACCCTCGGCTCCACCATTTTTAATAAATTAATCATTACGAGTTTTAAGGCGATTCTTTCGTGAGTGTCTTACCAACTGCCTATTACACTTTACATAAATGTTTCATACTCTAATTAGTCCTTTAACGTCTTTAACCTATGTTTCAAAGTAAGGCGAGGGGTGATGGTTCGTTCGCGAAATGTCGTTACTTAAAACGGCCATTTCTCCTAAACCGTACATCGAAAGCAAACGAACCACATACCAAAATGAAGCTTACGACACGATCTAGCTAAAAATGGCAAAGTTACAGATTAGTCAGTGAGTTATCTGGTCCGAGATTCATGTACAACAGTTTAAGGAAAACGGGCATTACGACGGCTATATTTACGAGTTTTCCAAGTTTCTTACTACACCAAAACCTCACCAAACAACCCACAATTATTAACACATCAAAACCTCAACTAAATAATACTATACCAGTCCTTATTCTCCATATTTTTCATCTCAACCAACTACAATCAAGTTCTATTAACTATAACAAGATTCATTCACCAAATCACTCCAAATTCAAATCAAACTACTAATAATCAAATATCATGCTTCTCATTTAGAAAACCAACCATCAAACTCACTAATAATCAAAGTAAAGGCTAGGGTTTGAAGTTTATACCTTCCTTGGGAGGTGTTAAGTTGCTAGGAAGCCTTAGGGAGCCTCCTACAAGCTTGATATTTCCAAAGAAATCAAGAACACAAAGTTAGGCTTTGAAGTTTCTAAAAGTCCGATTGAAAGAACTGTAAAATTGAGGGTCTTACCATGCTTATTTGGATGAGACTTATGAACAAGAGTTGTAGGTCATCTCAATACCTTTCTAACGAGCTATAGAACACAATATTTGAGTGAGTATTGAAGGCGATATGGCAGTTTGAAGTTGCTGGGTTTGTTTTGGCCGAGAGCTTTGTTCTTGGAAGCAAAAGTCAACTCTCCTTCTTTTTGTTTTATGAAATAATGCTTGGTTGCTTCTCTTTTTGTCTTAGCAAATGATTTAAATTTTTTTACCATGGTTAATTTTGCATGGTCCAAAATCAACCAACAAAACAAAATCCCTTTGTCATGCTTATGTCATGAAGCTTGTGTCATCTTTTAACACTTGTCTTCCCTTTGTGGTATGATGATATCATCACCCACTAACCTCTTTGATTAACCCTTAATTACTTGGCTAATGACCGCTTATCTGTTATACGATTCGCTTAACTTTTGTTCTCGTACGTCGTATGAGGGATCATATCCGGGATCTTATTATTTGGGTTTCCCTAAACCTTTCTCAATATTTTATATTTCTTTTATGATCCTCTCTTATAATCCTTGAATTTAAATCCTTTTAATCATGTTACCTTATACTCAATTCTTTCGGTATCTGGTGGATTTTCGGGAAAAAATCAAAGTGTCCGGATTCGAATTCTGACGACCTTTACATACACTTATATACAATATAGAGTACCAATAAAATCTCAGAATATCCATATAAGAACCCCTACATAGTGTGGCATGAAAAGTTTTCTTGTTCAGAAATATCAGCAAAAACACTATTCATAAGGGTTACAAAAAGTTCAAAATTTTGGGGTTATTACATGGTACTTCCTTAACATGGACACGTGGAACACGTTGTGCACTTGGTGCAGATTAGGAGGCAAGGCGAGCTCGTAAGCTAGAGGTCCTATTCTCCTTAAAATTTTAAAGGGTCCTATGAATCTGGGACTCAGCTTCCTCTTCTTCCCAAACCTCATCACTCCTTTCCACGGAGATACCTTCAATAGCACAGAATCTCCTACTTCGTATTCTCTATCCTTCCTAGTCTGGTTGGAGTACTTCTTTTGTCTGTTCTGAGTTGCTACCAGTCTTTTCCTGATGAGTCTCACCATTTCCCTGGTCTGTTAGACTAACTCTGGCCCTAATATCTTGTGTTCTCCAACTTCATCCCAACATAGGGGAGAGCAACATCTCCTTCCGTAAAGAGCTTTATACGAAGGCATTCCTATGCTAGCGTGATAGCTATTATTGTAAGCAAATTCGATCAGGGGTAAGTGGTCATCCCAATTTCCTTTGAAATCAATGGCACACACTCGTAGCATATCTTCTAGGGTCTGAATAGTCCTTTCACTTTGTCCATCAGTCTGGGGTGGTAAGTGGTACTCATGTTTAGTCTGGTGCCTACACATTCCTGGAAGCTTCTCCAAAATCGAGAATTAAACCTTGGGTCTCTATCTGACACTATGGCTACATGAACGCCGTGTCTCACTACAATTTCCTTCAAGTAAATATCCACCAACCTGTCTACGGTGTACCTTTCGTTGATTGGTAGGAAGTGTGCGGACTTGGTCAATCTATCTATGATAACCCATATGGCATCGTGATTGATCTTTGTCCTTGGTAAGCATGTCACAAAATCCATGGCTATATGCTCTCATTTCCATTCCGAAATTTCCAGGGGTCGTAATAGTCCACTAGGTCACTGATATTCCGCCTTCACTCTCTGTCATGTCAAGCACTTGCTGACCCACTCTGCTACTTCTCTCTTCATGTTAGGCCACCAATAATATTCCTTACGGTCACGGTACATTTTCATACTTTCTGGGTGGATTGAATATCTGGAGTTGTGCCCTTCGTGCAGCAGCTCATTCTTTAACTCTTGCATATTTGGAATCCAAATTCGGGACACATACCTCATGATCCCTTTCTCGTCCTTCTCGCATCTCACTTCTTCACCGATCAATGTTCCTCTTTCTTCACTCATCTTCTTTTCATCATATACTCGTATCTTTTCAGTCAATTCCAGTACTAGCTTAATCTCAAATAATCCTTCCGTTCTCTTACCAGTCATTTTCACGTCAATTTCCATCTTCTCGAATTCTTTAATTAGCTCTTCCGATGTCATTATCATCTTGAGTCTTTCCTTCCTACTAAGGGCATCATCCACCATATTGGCTTTACCCGGGTGATACAAAGTTTCATAGTCGTAGTCCTTAATCAACTCTAACCATCTCCTCTGTCTCATATTCAGTTCCTTCTGAGTGAAAATATATTTGAGGCTTTTATGGTCAGTGTAGATCTCGCATTTCTCACCGTATAAGTAGTGTCTCCAAATTTTCAGGGCAAACACTATGGCTGCTAGTTCTAGATCGTGTGTCGGGTATCTGCTCTCAACTCCTTCAATTGTCGAGAGGCATATGCTATAACTTTTTTGTGCTGCATCAGTACACATCCTAATCCTTTGAGTGATGCGTCGCTGTATATCACAAACTCTCCCTTTCCATCAGGAAGAGCGAGCACTGGTGCTGACACCAGCCTCCTTTTCAGCTCTTGAAAACTTTCCTCACATTTCTCTGTCCATACAAACTTTTTTGTCTTCCGGGTAAGTCTAGTTAGTGGACCAACTATCTTAGCAAAGTCTTACACGCATCTTCGGTAATATCCTGCTAAACCCACAAAACTCCTAACCTCTGTTGGGGCAGTTGGTCTTTCCCAGTTGGATACCGCTTCTATTTTGGCAGGGTCAACTAAAACTTCTTTGCTACTCACCACATGTCCTAAAAACTGAACTTCTTTCAACCAAAACTCGCACTTGAAGAACTTGGCATATAATTTCTCATTCCTCAAGATTTCTAAGACTATCCTCAAATGTTCAGCATGTTCTTGCTCTATCCTTGAGTAGATCAGAATATCATCTATAAAAACTATCACACATATATCCAGGTACTTTTTGAACACTCTGTTCAGCAAATCTATAAAGGCTGCGGGTGCATTGGTTAACCCAAACGACATGACTAAGAATTCATAGTGCCCATAACTAGTGCGAAAAGCAGTCTTCGGTATATCTTCCGGTTTGATTTTCAACTGGTGATATCTTGTTCTCAAATCTATTTTGGAAAAATGTACAGCTCCCTTGAGTTGGTCGAACAGGTCATCAATCCTGGGGAGAGGGTGCCTATTCTTAATAGTCAGCTTATTCAGCTCTCGATAGTCTATGCATAATCTCATATTACCGTTCTTTTTCTTTACGAACAGTACTGGCGCTCCCCATGGTGACACACTGGGTCTTATCATTCCATTATCTAATAACTCTTGCAGTTGAGAAGCTAGTTCATTCATCTCAACTGGGGCTAGCCTATATGGGGCCTTGGATACTGGTGTCGTTCCTGGTGCTAATTCTATAGCAAATTCTATTTCCTTGTCAGGTGGCAATCTTGGTAAGTTTTCTGGAAACACATCCTCGAATTCATTTACTATAGGTATGTCCTATATATTAGGGACTTCCTTCTTGGTATCTACCACATAAGCCAAATAGGCCTCGTTACCCTTCCTTAACAACCTTTTTGTCTGTAGCATGGTCATAAATTTCTGGTTCTGTCGTTGACCTCTAAACACTACTTCTTTTTCATTTTGCACTCTTATATTTACCCTCTTCCGTTCACAATCTATTTATGCTCCGTTACTGGATAACCAATCCATTCCTAGGATTCCATCAAATTCTCCTAACGCAAATTGAATTAGGTCAGCGTCGAAGATCTTCCCTTTCAATTTCAACTTGCACTTAGGGTGTACTTGATTTACAGAAATTATTTCTTTGTTTGCTATTTCCACTTGTAATATCTCAAGTAGGGGTATGGCATTAAGTTTTAGGTTTTTAGCAAAATCTTGAGATATAAATGACTTGGTTGCTCCAGAATCAAATAGGACATTTACATGTTCGGAATTTAACAAAAGGGTACCTACTATCACGTCAGTGTTTTGAACAGCATCCTGAACAGTCATGTTGAAGGTCCTAGCAGCTGGGGGTTGGTTGGATGCAGCTTTGCTCATACCTGAGACTGGGGGCTTCATTATCGGGCAATCCTTCCTGATATGTCCTACTTTCCCACATTAGAAACATGTCTTGCTATATTGGGGACATTTGTTGGCAAGATGTCCAGGTTGGTCGCACCTGTAACATTTCAGAGGGGCTCTTGCCTGGGTGCACATCCCAAGGTGTCTTTTTCCGCATGTCTGACATTCTGGTATTGGGGCACGTGGTTGGCTATGAAATGTTGCTCTAGATTGTCCGCCGCCCTGGCCAACACTCTCGCTTGGGGCCTTTCTAAATCTGGGGCCTCGAGCAGGTTGGGACACCACTCCCCTGACGAACCTGCTTGGAAGGCTCCTGTTCCCGGTTCCTATTCCTTGGATTTCTATCTTCCTCTTTCTATTTTCCTTTTCCTTCACACTCTGCTCACTGCCAGTTTCAATAATCGAGGCTTTATGCACTAAGGTGGCATAGTCTGTCAGCTCTATCACTGTCACTCAGTTTTGGATCCATTGTTTCAGACCAAGCTGAAACCTTCGCGCTTTATTTTCTTCGGTATTCACGAACTCAGGAACAAATCTCGACAACTCAGTAAACTTGGCCTTATATTCTGCCACAATCATCTTATCCTGTTTCAACTCCAGAAACTTAATCTCCATCTGGGTTTCCATAAACCTAGGGAAGTACTTGTCTAAAAACAGTCGGGTAAATCTATCCCATGGAATCACAACATCAGTCTCTAGGTTTCGTTTGGACTCCCACTAGTAGTTAGCTTCTCCTTTCAGCATGTAAAAAGCGAAAATGGTCTTGTGTCGTTCCTCAACAGCTAGTATCTCGAAGGACTTTTCTATCTCTTTGAGCCAGGACCGTGCTACAACGGGGTCGACAGATCCTAGAAACTCTGTGGGTTTGAGAGATTTAAAGGCCCTAAAGGCAGTGGCTGCAGTCTGTTGGGTAGCATGTGGCTGTGGTGGAATAGGCTGTTAGTTCAGATTGGCTCTTAGCAGCTCCATAAATTCATTCATGGGGTTCTCTCCCTGATGGGTATCCTCATCCTCTTCTTCTACATATTCTTCCTTATCATATTCATTATAGTTTAGGTCCTCTTCACTTTCTTCATTTACTACAGGGTCAGGTTCATTTCGTTGTTGGTTAACTGATTCTGCGGGCTGTGCCCTAGTTCCTCTTCTACGGGGTGGCATTGTTCTGATAATGAAGATTTGTCAACATAGTTGTAATTATAACAGTTGGATTAATTTATTTATGTGTAAGCATGTCATTTATTATCTAGCATGTTTTTATAAAGTACAATAATATGGACATCAATTTCTTGATAACTGCTTAGATATATATTTCATAAGGTCACCCACTTATATCTTGGGGAACAAAACAACTAGCTGAGTTCATACATGCCTGATTATAATACATCACTACTTGTCCTGAATACTGAAATGCAAATACATAAGCCGTGTTCCCTGAAGGGCTAGGAACGCTATCTACTACTAGTTATCCTATCAAAATTGGTGACAAGTCACCCAGCCTTCTTCATGGTCCATCTCTAGTCACTAGTCTCTCAGTCACTGTCACTGCGCGTGAGGTCACGCACCCTCCTCATCACTCCTGCCAACATCAGCTCTGCATCAACTAACGGGATGTATCCTCCAATCACTGTCATCCTCATCTGAACCCGGGTACGGAGGTCGATCCCATTAATCTCTCTGCGGGCTATGGCTGGGGAACCAGCACTGAAATCCCCTAGGTATCCTAGTCTGATGCCTCTCTCAGCTGTCAATGCATGGCGTAACTCCACAATGCGAGCAGATGCCGCAGTAATCTCAGCGTTAAGCTAAGCCACCAGTCAGTCGTGTACAGCTACATGTATGGTCGTCGGGGGTGGTAGAGGTAAGTATGGGTCTCTAGAGGATATGTCGCATTCCTCGTAGACCTGTGCATATATCCCATCCTCGTCATCATCATCAGTATAGGGTATAGGGCTCTGAATCCCTGGGGGTGGGGTACGAGAGAGAATGGTCGGGTGAGGGTACATCTCTACATCACTCCAGCCTACGCCATCTCCTTGGGTCATCTCAACGTCATTAGCTATGGGGACAGGAAGGTCAGTCTCCTCCTCTGGGACATCCTCAGTAGGGTCACACTCAGGAACCATAACATCCTCAACAGGGTCAACCTCCCTCATAGGTTCCACTGGTACCTAACACAATAGGCAAGGTGTTATTAACTTAGAGTCAAAATTCCCTTGAGGGTAAAACTATCAAGACTACCCGTGTAGCCCGATGACGAACTAGACTTGAGCTCTAATTGATTATTTTATTATTCTTATGTCTACGTATTTTATATCCTATCATTTCCAAGATTTGATAACCTAAGGCTGTGATACCATTTCTGTGGCGCCCCAAAATCCGGGGTCAGGAATCTCGGAGGCCACGCCATCTAAACTACTACAACCACACAACTCACAGTACAATATATAAATACTCATGCTTCATGATCCTACACTTATCACACACACACACACACACTTGCAGGTTATTGTCTTGGAAACGAACCGTTCATAACTAGAGTAATTCAACCATCAAGTGATAATTATTACAACCCCAAAGTGATTAAGTCTTACCGGGGAGTAACCTTTAAGTAAGGCTAGTCCATCGGAAAAATATACGTTTATTGTTTATTACCTTATATAAGTCATACTTATAAATAAGACGAACTAAAAACAACTGAAAACTAATCGAGCTCATTCGGACTACCTGTGGTACAGCACCAAACAATCTACGGAACAGCTGGCCATTTCCTACCTATTTCCTGGCTGTGGTTCTCATGGCAGGCATCTTGATTCACTGTTGTGTTGTGTCAATTTAAGAAAACAAGTATGAGCTATAATGCTAAGCATAATAATGTATAGTATGCAAATGACTGTATGATAACTTACTTAAAAGATCATATATGATAAATATATTTTATTCAAAATTAATTTTCCTTGGTGATACACACCTCCTTATGAAAACAATTCTTTAATGGATTTTATTAACCTGCGAATACCTTAAAAGTAAACCCAGCACCTAGGACTTGGTTACGGTATTGCATCATAATTCCAATTGGAAGAATTAGGACATTCGTTAGAGCCACCGCATATGATGATCAGTCATACTGCGATAAAAGTGACCTTTTCTACTAGTAGAAGGACGACACCTTCGTATCCCTGTTATCACCCTTGCCGCATGCGGGCTATGTGTCCTCATTTCGGGTATACACACACTTCGCAGGTCCGTAGGTTCATATAGTACCGTCTCCTATGGTACCAGTAGTCTATCCAATACACGAAGTACTTGGATCCTACCCCTCCCTTGTCCTTTAGGAGATCCTATCATACCTCGAGAATTCGAACCACATCGAAGTTCCCCCAAGCGTTTTGCTTGTTGATAGGCATAGCTTTACTCTATATATATATGTACTTCCGAAAGTTTTCGGAGGAAGTACTAAGGATGTGAGTTGACCGTTGTCAACAGATAATTAAATAAGGGGGAAAAGTTTCTCCTTCAAAGTATATTCAAAATATTAAATAAGTCGGGATAATATTCTCCGACGATCTGAAATTATTCGAATGATTTTCGAAATCAGAAAGTAATTTAAATCCGGTTCTATGATTTTTAAATCATAACTAAACCCTTTAATAAATAATAATTAGTTAAATGATAATCGATAAATAATTAAACCTCGAATGAGTTTACTATTGCAAAAGAATATTTAAAATATTATTTCTCAACTAGTTTATGTCTATGAAATTAATAATCTTTAATGTTTAATCAGGTTTGAAATAAATAATCGTTAGAGTATACTCCTCCCATAATAAAGGAATAGGTATATAATATTTATTATTCGAACAATAAAATATAGTTGAGGGAATATGATCGTTGGGAAGTCGTTTTAATAAAAGTTCGAGGTATTTTAATGTTTCGTAAGTGGACGTTGAGTCCCTTTAAAACGTACTATTATGGACTTGTAATCGTCCTATAATATCACCGGAATGATTCCCGGGTTTTTGTCTTGAAATCCCGACCGACTCTCGGTCTTATTATAATACATTACGCTTATAGCGGAGTTAAACATTTCACGATATATACTTACCGTACAACATTGCTATATCATGCAAAATTCAATAATTATGTATCATGGCAAACATGGTACTTATATAATGATAATAAAATAATCCTTTCACAACACAACAGTAAATGAAATTGGGTTCGTAAACTTGCCTAGGTATCTCGAGGTGGAGGATGCTCTAGGTTCCGCTCGAAAATCTATTAATCATAAACACAATTTGTTAGGTCCCGTTCTAATTTATGGTGACTCGCATTCATGCGCTACTTATTATGCACCTTCTAAACTTGTACTACCCATATTATTCCTTTAAGTCCTTATTCACATCATGGTCGCTTCATTTCTCTAAGTATCTTAGGTTCATTTTCATTATCACCGTCGGTTCCGCTTATGGATTCTACAGTTTCTACTCGCGCGGTTTCGGTTCCGATATTTTTATAAAATTGAAAAATTATTATTTTCACTTAAAATTTTTATGACAGTTAGGAAACTTAATATTTTAGTCTCTGTAAAAATGTCTTGATTTATGAACATATTTAAGTCGATCCTTTATATTTTCAAAGTTCATAATTCGTAGCAGTTTTTGTCGCGTAAATCACTTTTAGTAAAACGGCCATAACGTTTGATCAATAAATCGGAATCAAGCGATTCAAGAACCTACACGATCCTTATAACATTTTCTATCATAATCAAGGGTTATTTTTCAAGAAACTATAGTTTACATCTTCGTTAATGTTTGGAGAAACATAAAGTTACGATTTGTTTGTTTTAACGGAATTACGTTTACGATCGGGGTTTCGTTTACGTCCTAACTCTTAACACGACCACCAACAATCATCATCTCATCATCAACTCACAAACTCCTCTCAAGAACATCATGTTCTTGAGGCAACAGCAGTCAACATTTCATCTACTTAACTAAACATCAAGATTTCAACAATACCACTTTTAAAACTAGGTTTACAACTACATACTAAATGGATCTTGAAAATGAATCTTAAATAAAGTTGGGCCAATTTTTTTTACCTTTCTTAAAATCTTGAGATGTGTTCTTGAGGATGGTGGAGTCTTGGAAGTGCTTGGTATGATTTTTGGAACCTAAAACCACCATTGAAATCAAGAAACCAAAGAAGACTTACTATTCATACTATTCACTAGTAACTTTCTTGATTTTATTTCACCCATCAAAACTTGATTAAAAGAGATGAAAGAGTTTTCTTACCTTAGTTTGGTTGTTAGGAAGCTTGAGAATTAATGGGATAATTTTACCATGGCTAGAACTTGAGATTTTGAATTGGATTTCCTTCTTTTTCTTGAAATAGCCGAATGGGAACAATGAAGGGGGGGAGAGAGTTTTATGTTTGCTTCCTTGGTAGGAAATGAGATTGGTGATATCTTATATTGATTTGATATTCTCCTAGTTTGTATCCTAGGATTTTATTCTTGTTGCAAATCTTGGGGACAAATCCAAGTAGCTTGCTAGCTTACAAGCTAAACTACATGTGCTAGCTTCATTAGCACGCTATTTGGCTAGCTTGCTTGATCATCCTAAGTTTAGCTCACTATTTGATTAATTAACCATGGTTACTTTCTTACCATGGTTAGTCAGTGCATTACATTTATTTAATCGTTTACGCGTTCGCTCGGTCTCTTAAGCGTTTTCATAATACTTACTCGTAAATGGTTCGCGACGTAATTCCTTTCGTATTTATTCCTTATATTTTGAATTATCATACTTGAATATAAATCCGTAGGGTTTTAATCTTGTAATTATATTGGGATTCCCGTAATCCTCGATGAGTCGTAAATACGGTCGTTGTTCATAGTTCATTTTCTTCGAAAACTAATAGCGTTTACAAACACTCATTTGGTACGTATAATCATAATATCAACTCCGAAACTCATTTTCTCATGCACTACATAGTGTGGGCTCAAAAGTTTTTCCCGTCCGTCAGGGTTACTATTCATTAAACGTTTTACAAGGTCTCAAAAATTCAAGTTATTACAATCAACTTCCATCTGCAAGGAAATGGACTAAAGCACACACACCTGATTTAATCATTGGAGATCCTGAAGCAGGTGTCAGAACTAGAACTGCAACTTCAAATATATGTCTCTATCATTCCTTTCTATCTCAGACTGAACCAAAGAAAGTGGAAGAAGCTCTTCAAGATGCTGATTGGGTGCAAGCAATGCAGGAATAGTTAAATGATTTTGAAAGAAATAAAGTATGGACCCTAGTCCAAGACCAAAGAACAGATCTGTTATAGGCACAAAATGGATATTCAGAAATAAAACTGACAGTGATGGCATAATTACAAGGAATAAAGCAAGACTAGTTGCTAAAGGCTACTCTCAACAAGAGGGTATTGATTATGATGAAACATTTGCACCGGTTGCTAGATTAGAAGCCATAAGGATCTTTTTGGCTTATGCTGCTCACAAGAAGTTTAAAGTCTTTCAAATGGATATGAAAAGTGCTTTTCTCAATGGAGAATTGGAAGAAGAGGTATATGTTGAACAACCTCCAGGCTTTGTAGGTCCTAAATTTCCTAATCATGTCTACAGGCTTGACAAAGCACTTTTTGGCCTTAAGCAAGCTCCAAGAGCATGGTATGAGACTTTAGCTCAATTCCTTCTAGAAAGTGGATTTCACAGAGGCACAATTGACAAGACTTTATTCTACCTCAACCATAAAAAGGACTTACTTTTGGTAGAGACATATGTTGATGATATCATATTTGGTTCTACAAATTCCAAACTTTGTGAGAAGTTTACAAAGCTAATACAGTCAAGATATCAAATGAGTATGATGGGAGAACTCAGCTTTTTTCAGGGCCTTCAAGTCAAGCAAAATGATGAAGGCACTTTTATCTGTCAATCCAAGTACACCAGAAATTTACTGAAGAAATTTGGAATGCAAGATTGTTCAACTGCCTCCACTCCCATGGCCACTGCAACCAAGTTAGATTAGGATACTGGTAAATCAGTAGATATTACTAACTATAGAGGTATGATTGGCTCCTTACTCTATCTAACTGCAGGTAGACCTGATATCATGTATGCTACTTATCTTTGTGCAAGATTTCAGGCTGATCCAAGAGAACCTCACTTAATAGCTATAAAAGGAATTTTTAAGTTCCTTAAGGGTACAGCTGATCTAGGATTGTGGTATCCTAGGGAATCAGATTTTAAGCTAATTGGTTACTCAGATGTAGATTTTGCAAGATGCAAAATAGACAGGAAAAGCACTAGTGGAAGTTGCCAATTTCTTGGAGCCAGATTGGTTTCTTGGTTTATCAAGAAACAGAAGTCAATTTCCATATCAACTACAGAAGCAGAATATATTGCTGCAGGAAGCTGTTGTGCACAGATTCTTTGGATGAAGAATCAGTTTCCGAATTATAGGTTAGAATTTTCTAAAATCCCTATTTACTGTGATAATCAAAGTGCAATTGCTATGACAGGTAATCCAGTTCAACACTCGATAAAAAAGCACATCAGCATTAGGTACCATTTCATAAGGGAACATGTGGATGAAGGTACATTGGAATTGCATTTTGTTTCAACAGATCAACAGCTAACAGGTATCTTCACAAAACCCCTATGTGAAGCTACCTTTATAAGATTGGTAAATGAACCTGGAATGATTTCAGGTTCTTTCTCTAAATCTGCTTAGTTTTTGTTCTCATGTATTAGACTTTATGATCAGTGTTTACAGATTGTATTATTTATATGTAATTTGTGCTTAATTTGAAAATTCATTAAATGCTGATTGTTATCTGATGTGGATCTATATACTTTGATAAGTATTTTGAATGTTCTGTGACTATTCAATCCAATAAGGATAACTGTGCAAGATGCTGACCTAGTAGTCTTTAACATACTAGAAATCCCATGTTTGAATTAGTTATTTATGTGGAAACTCATTAACACAAGCAGATTCTGATATTAAGCTTAGTCAAGTTTACTTTATGTATCTTATTACTAAGTCACAAACTAGATTCTTGTTTCTTATCTGTCAAATTCTGATGTCAGTAAATCTTAAGAATGAACTAAGTGCTGATAAGCCTCACTTATCAAAAGAAAAGAAAAGAATAAAAGTTAGGTAGTCCTTTGAGATCTAGAGTAAATATGTGGAAGGGAAGACCCAAGTGCAGTGCTGGTATTAAGTAATATGCATTAGAAAAGCAAAAAAAATTCTTGGTGACTTTTCACACTCTATGATTACTGGAGAAATACTCTGATAACATCATAAATTTTGATAAGCATTCGTGACTCACTTACACTGAGAAGCCACTGTAAAAAGGAATTTCAAAAGATGCATAAAATGAGCACAAACAGTTGAGGTGGACTCTTGCATAAATTTGTTCTATAGTAGACATCATGACTGATGACAGATTTTAAGCATTTTTCTCAGTTATGCCTTATTTTTAAGATGTACTGAAGTTTATCAAACTTTAATCTTTATCTGATATTTTGGTGAATGCACACACACTTTCACTCCATATGAATGATGAAAATTACTGTGGTGATTAAGTTGTTGTTGACAAACAGTTAAGTGTCATTTGTATAAATTCCGAGGACAAGTTCTGATGGAAGTTCTGATGATTAAACTCTGAAGAAAACAAGTCAGTATTTATATGAAGAATTACAGAACAAGATATTCACTTTTTGAGTACAGAAGCCATGTTCTGATGACTGTTAACATCTGATATAAGTTAAGTTCTGATATTAAATCCTGATGGAATCTTTGATGCTTACGTGGCATTATTCTTTACTTGACTTATTTGTGGTAAAATCTGAAACAGTCATATTTAAATCAGAATATATTTTGGTAAGATAAAAACAGTCATAATCATTTTAGGTTAGTGGTAAACGTGTATGTCTTGAAAACCTGCATGTGCACGGTAATTATTGCCTATTTTACGTGCCCATTAACTCCTGCTCTAACTGTTTATTGATTGTTCACATGTTGCCAGGTGTAAAGTGTATCCCATGCTTCAAAAATATAACTGTTAAGTGGAGAGAGTATATATATGGGAGTTAAAAGATTTTCTAATCTTTTACTTACTTTTCTATTCTTATCTCTTTTATTCTCTCTCTTTCTAATATTCTCTGAAGCGTTTTCTTTAAGGACTTTTAACAAACACTTTGCAAACACCCTCTTTCTTACAGAGATGGCACCAAAAGACATGATTTTCAATGGAGCTAAGTTTGTTCCTAACAACTACTCCGCCATTCTTAGTAAGGCTGAAGCTCCATCGGAACTTCACTTCATTCAGGATTTTCTCGCTAATTCTGATATTGGGTTCGCTCTGACCCAACCTGATGCAGTCTCTGGAACTCAAGTGCTGGAGTTCTGGAGAAGTAGAGTATATGATGATGGTGGTGCTCAAGGGACCCCAAGTATAATCTTTACAATAGAGAGGATGAGCATGTCGTAACCTTGGCTACAGTACACCAAGCACTTCAGTTGCCTGAAAATAGAACCTATACAACTGTTGAGGAGCCCATTCTTCAAAATATGATGGTCAGTCTGGGGTAAGAAAAGATATTGGAAAAGCTGGGTCAATTGAAGAGATCTTACATAAGGAGGGAATGGAGTTTCTTCTTTGACTGCATCACCATGGCTTTTGCCAACAAATGTTCTAACTTCGATGCAATCCCTATATTCAGTCAACAAATCAGGTATGCTCTCATTAATCAAACTGATTTTGATTATGCAAGTGTTGTTTTAGGTTTCATTGGGGATAGGATGACAGAAGATAGGAATACTGTCTATTTTGCTAGATTTTGTTAGCTTATTTATAGTTTTTGTTGTGATGATAAGCCCCAATCAGCTAGTGAATTAATTCCATCATTCAGACTAGCTAAAAGAGATTTTAATGACTTATTATCTACTGATAATAAGAAGGTTGTGTTAAGACCCCTCCGAGTTCCTTTATCTGTCAAACAAGCCATAATAACCTATGATCCAGTTACATACACTGCACTATATCCTGATGTCCAATCATCACAACCTCAACCGTCAACACCTACCACCTCTACACAAAAACCTCAAACTTCTCAACCATCAGCACAAACAACCAGACCTTCATCTTCCAAACCTTCTAAGAGGACAAAGTCTGTTCCTCAACCTCCATAAAAGAGAAGGAAGATGATTCTTAGAGATGAGTCTGAGAGTGAAGAGGAAATAATTGAAGCATAGGTATATGCATCTGAACATGTGACAAATGTAGCTGCGAATGTTACTTCTCAAAAAGAAACAGCAGCTCAAAGTTCTGATACTTTGAAAAGAAAGAAATCTGTAAGTTATGTTGCTGCTGAAGAAACTCCTTCATTGGCAAGGAGATTGAAGAAAATTAAGGCTATGAGGTATTTGAAAAGAAAGAAATCTGTAAGTTCTGTTGCTGCTGAAGAAGCTGAGGAAGGGGATCAAGAATCTCTGATCTCATAAGAACCAGTTATCATTGAAGCCCTTCCAGCTCAAGCCAAAGATACTGCTAATGATACAGTTGTTACCCCTCCTGTCTCTCCTATTAAAGCTACAGATGATGCTAAAGAACAAACTGAAAATTCTGAAATAGATATTCATAATTTGAATATACCTGAAGTTCTTTATCTGGAAGCTCCATCTATATCAAAAACACCAGCTCTAGAGATAAATTCTGATCCTCGGAATTTAGATGATGTTATTCCTGAATCTCCAGTTGCTTCACACACTGTTGAGCTATCAGAACAATATGAGTCTTCCTCAAGTTCTGATGACAGTGTTTCTGCTGAGCATCCAGTTCCTATTCTGAGAAAGGAAGAATCGGTGAAGAATTTTTTTGAAAAGGAAGCACCGATTCCTTGGTAGGATACTCACAGAGGTGTTGAGTGGACCAAGAAGTGGAATGAATCAGATTTTATTCCATGTTCTAAAGTTCTGACAGATCATATTGCAAAAGCTGATGAGTTGCTCATAAATGCTAATATTAAGACACAACTCAAGATCACAGCTCTGTCTACAAAACATCTTCAAGGTCTACATACTTCTACTCATGAAAAGGTTGATACACTCAGAGAAAAAGCTGATAAGCTCGATTTACAACTCAAGCTTGATAAGAACAGGTATATCAGACCTATTTCTGAAAAAGTTGAAGCCATTGAGAAAACTCAAGAGGAGCAACAGGCCCAAATTGCTGAGGTCCTGGCTAATCAAGCTTCTCAGAAAGCTCAATTGGATGAAATCCAATCTTCAGTTGAACTTCATCTTTCTCTCTTACTTCTTGATGATGCCAAAAAGGGGGAGAAGGTAGTTAAGTCCAAATGCTCACCTACTTATGAACTGAAGAAAAAGGATGATAAAGGTGATGACCAGGGAAACTCTGAAAAGAGCAGAGGTCAAAGAAAAGTTCAAGGAAAATCTTTTATTCAGAACAAGTCAAGTTCTGATACTGTGAATCCTCAAAGACTGAAGTCAAGTGTTGATAAACAAAGTCTGATGTCAAGTTCTGATATTCTGATCCAGTCAAGATCTAAAGACTCTCAGAAGTTTTTGCAAACTCTAAAGTTAAAGGGGAAGCAGACTACTGTTTATTATAAAATCCTAAAATACAGACACTGGATGAGGAGATAGCTAGAAGATTATTTCTGAAACACAATCTAGGAATGGATTTAGAAACTCTCAAGGTGGAAGAAGCTAAATTTGCTGAGAAGACAAATCTTAAGTCTAAAGCTTCTGATGCAAAGAAACCTCCAAGGCCTAAGGAAAAATGTATTGTGATCAAGAAAAAGTCAAATTTTGAAACTTCAAAGTTCAAGACTAGATCACAGACTGAGAGTGATCCCAAAGACAAAGGGAAAGGAAAAGTTGATGAACCAATCAAGTCACTGTACTTGAAAACATCTTAAGATCTGATGAAACCAGTGTGCAAAATGGTTCAAGTAACTGATGATAATCTTGTTGAAGATGAAACTGTTCAAATTCTGAAAAGAAGAAAGATAATTGAAGAATCTAAAATAACCTCTGACACTGCTCAAGTTGTTGTTCAGAATAAAGGACAACAAGGTACAGAAGAAAGCGCAAATTCTGATCAAGCTATCAAGACATCAACTACTGACAATGCTCAAGTTGATTTGAAGAAAATGACAGTTTCTGATAAGAAGAAGCTGTTATGGAAAAAAGCTACTCCAGTTGAACCAAAATCCAATCTCCTGATTAATCAACTCGCTATATTTGGGTTGAGAGCCAAGCAACCTAAAGATAGAGCTAGATTAGGTTCCGACGAAGAGAAGATTCAAACAGGAGTAGAGGTTAGTCCAAGAGATCCTTTCATGTTGATAGACAAACCATATGAACAAATCAAACAAAGGCACCTTGACAAGGTGTTGTCTGCTCAAATTGTGATAGATGCTCATGACAAAGAGAATCTAAAAGAGAAATTGATCTTTTTTCTCAATGATGGAAGGACTTATAGACTAGCTGATACTGATGTAGTAAAGAAGTTTGTCAGAGAGCTTCAACATATTCACTATCTTCTGGAAGTAAAATCTGATGTTACAAGAAGATGGTCAGAATACATTTTGAAGGCTATATGAGATCTATTCAGAATCTCTGGTACAAAGAATTCTCATTACAGTCCAATGATTACTGAAGGTGATGGAAGAGAAATTCCTATACCAAAGAATTCTGCTAAGGTGGAAGTTATTCTGAAAGGAAGATGCTTATGTTATAATGAAAACTCTTCACATCCTAAGGTTATCAGACTTGGTGATGGACTTGAAAGAACATCCATTCAAGCTCTCAGAACAACCATTTATCAAATTGGTGATAGTAAAGAAGAAGAACTGATGCAGGTCAAAGCACAGTTAGCTGAAGTTCTGAGGAAAGGTGAAGATAATCTGATAAATGATTTTGTTAAGAATCATTATGGATTCAGATTGATTCAGTGATGTTGGTAAAGCTGGATGTTTTGTAAGTTGTAGTTAATAGTCTTATTAAACTCTTGTTGTATTTGAACTTAAATGTTTTTGACATCATCAAATCTATTAACTTGTACATTCTTGCATAATTTACAAGTTGGGGGAGATTGTTGGATATATTTGAGATGTCATTTCTAATATGTTTCATGTTTAGTTTTCAAATCTTAACAAATAGGAAATATCAGTTCTTACTGGAATCAGGACTTACTGGAAGTCAGGACTTAAGGATATCAGGACTTAGATTATCAGAAGATAATATTAGAAGATGGATATCAGAACTTAAGTACTGGAGGACTAACAGTTAAGGAAGGAAGATTATTTACAGGAAAGAAGATCGAGACTAATACAGATGAAGATATGCATGGAAAGAGTTAGAGGACTAGAAGAATTATATAAGATATCTGATTGATATAATTTAGGAGATAAAATTATATTCCATATCAATTAGAAGTTATCTTGTAATTGTGTGTCTATATAAACACAGACATAGGTTTACACTATATGTGTTACGATCATCGAGAAGATCATACATTGTAACTTAGCAACTCTCGTGATATTTGTTCATCACTGAGAGAGGACAGTTCCATTGTAACAGAGTTTATTATATCGAATACATCTGTTTTCTGTTACTTGTGTTCTAAATTGATTTGATTGTATTCTACACTGTATTCAACCCCCTTCTACAGTGTTGTGTGACCTAACAGGAAGAACTAGAGGTGATAGAGTGTTTCGATTTAAGTGATGAAAAATGAACATCGTGGTCATGAATAGGGTTGGATGTGCCTTGTTCCATTGTGTCAAGATTTAGAAAACTATACTTGTGAGGCATTTTGTTAGACAAAAACAACCCAAGTAGAAATCAATTTTACACATGCACTATCAAATATTCGGTATTTAAACATGCATTGTAAAAAAGAATATGAATAGTCACAAGTTGTAAAGCATTCAAGAGTAAAAGAAATTTACTAAACATGCATCACACTTTATGATTAAATAAGCAAGAGATTTTTATAGATGATAAAAGATGAGTACAAAATAAAATAAAAAAATAGTCCTAACTTCTAAAAGCTAGAATCTACTTCGTCTTCATCTTTTTTGTAGCCTCATGTCTCTTCATTGCTCTGCGATGATAAATTCGAGACATGGAGGATGCAAGAGAAATAATATTCTCTTACAATTTCAGAGCTTGGAGACGACGCTGCTCGGCCTCCTTTGCCCTTCGATCTTCTTTGAGTTGAGTCTCCAGTGTGAAAAACTGGAGCTCCAGCTGATCATTTATAGAGAGATCATCAATCACTGACATTGGAATGTCAGTAGG
Source organism: Apium graveolens (assembly GCF_009905375.1). NCBI lineage: Eukaryota > Viridiplantae > Streptophyta > Magnoliopsida > Apiales > Apiaceae > Apium > Apium graveolens. The sequence goes on from NC_133657.1 coordinate 64,747,356, forward strand.
ATGGTAAAACTGATGGTTTACTTGGACCTGAAGTCCGAGAGGGTCAAAGTATAGACACCCCTCAATCATGTGGTGGACAGGAATGAAAGCTCCATGTTTGCGAGTGTAAAATTGAGCTTGATTCATGATTTTGATGAGAAAAAAGATTTAGGGTTGAGAAGAAAGTGAAGAGCTATGTTGAGTAAAGAGTGAGTTATTTGTGAGATGTGTTGCATGATTATATAGAGGAGACGTGATGAACTGAAGAAACTCTTTGTTAACCGTGTAATAATGAATACATCATGCATATGCGTATCTAGGAAAATAAAAGCAAGATCTCTTTACATACTCATATTCCCAATATAAAAGAATTACTAATGACAAGTTTATCATGATTACTCAAAAAGAATAAAACAAATTTGTAACAATTAAAATCACAAAAGAAATAATGTTACCATCCTTTTTAATAAAAATCATGTCTTGTCCATCACTTGCTGAGATAAAATTTGCAATCCAAAATCAAGAATTTAATCATGATTCTCCCCCCTTAGCATTTGCATTAATGGGTTAATAGAAAAATCAAGAATCTCTTTATCATTGATCAATCTGTCAGAAATTGACAAATCATAAGTAATATAAACTACATGATTAGTTCCATGTGAAACTCCACCTGTAACTGTGTTGTCAGTTCCTGATAGATATACCTTGCTCCCCCTTAACTTATTATCACAATCTTGACTTAATATCATCAGGATTTTCCTTTTTTCTTGATTTAATATTTTTGACCACAAGTGCAACCTTTTCATGAGTGCATGCTTTTCTAACTTTTATCTACTGATGTTTTGGTTACCAAACAAGTTTCAGGACCATCAGTATTTGTATAAAGTTTGGCTTCATAAATGTTTCCATGTCTGTAGGCTTTGAAAAGAATTTTCTTTGTGATCTTATGAACTACTTCATAGTGAGTACCATAGAACACAACTAGAAACCTCTGTCAGTACTTTGACTGATGCTCAACAGATTGTACTTCAGTCCATCTACCAGAGCTACATTTGAGATGATGACATTTCTAATGATTATATTGCCATATCCCAGTTTTTTTCCTACATTTTCATTACCACAGGAAATCATTGGGCCAACCTTCTCCTCATATTCTGATAACAGGGATTTAATTCCAATCATATGTGTTGAACAACCACTGTCCCAAACAAGCACATTCTTCTTATTTCCCTGTAATCAGAAATATGGAAATCAGTTAGAATTTTTAAGAAACCACACTTGTTGGGTCCTTTTGGACATCTTATGTATTTTTGAATTATAAGAATTCTTGTTAAGATTTAATCCATTAGGAATTACTCCATCGAGATTTTTCTTAATAGCCTTAACTCTATAAGATGTATGCACATTCAGTTTAGCAGTTCTATTTAAAACAGCAATTTTACTGAATTTTGGTAAAGGATCATAAATGTTGTGGTACAGACTATGATAATCTTTACAAGTATAAATAAAATTCCAACTGCTATCACAATGAGAACAAGGGTTCTGTGGTTTGTAAAGTACTGATCTACCACTAAAATCAGACTCAGGAAACCTAGAGATTTTCTTTTTAGGCTTCCTGCAATCAATAGAAATATGATTAGTATTACCACATTTAAAACAAGCTTTCCTAGGAGTATTAGGAATGTACTTATAGTTGCTTGCCTTATTTAATCCTTGTTTTCCATTTTGACCTCTCTTAGTCCTAAATTTGGGAGTCCTAGCAGTTAACTCGCAGATTTTCTTTTCTAACTGACTTTTAGAAAGAAGTCCTATATTTTTGCTTTTCAATTCTTGTATTTTAGACTCTTCTTTCCTTTTATCAGAGACTCTAGGTTCAGCTTTCTTCTCATCAGAATTCTTAGAGGTAGAACCAACTTTATAGACTGCCTTCACTCTATTTTCATCAGTTCTAACAAATTTAACATGAGTGGTTTTTTTAATAGCCTTATTGATTTTCCTATCAGTAAATTTATTATAACCTAGACATTTTTTCCAATTTTTGTCACTGATGAAACTATGAACTTTCTTTCCTGAAGTCATCCATGTTTTAAACACCTCTGTTTCTTTCTCAAGAACTTTCTCTAGTCTGGCATATTTGATGTTTATCTGAGTTTCATTATGTTAGGCCTTCTTACATGTTATTTCATTCTCATGCATGCATACTAACTCAGCTTCTAAAAATCATTTATTTCTATAAGCTTCTTATTATCAGCAATTAAATTGTCATATTCAATAGTCTTACTTTTAAAAGTGACATGCAAATAGTATAAGAAAGTTTTCAGTTCAGACATATTATCAGTATCAACAGGGAATATAACAGAAGGTACCTTATTAGTTCCTGAAGCATCTTCTCCATGAGTTGCCATGAGTGCATAACATTGATCATCATTGTCAGTTCTTGATGAGTTCATCCAGTCTTTGTTGGGGTTTATTGTAGCCAAAGCCTTTCCAGTTGTCTTGGGGCACTCAGAAGCCAGATTTCCCCTTTCATTGCATTTGTAACAAGTTACATTGGTCTTGTCAAACTTCCTTCCCTTGGTGTACTGTCCATCAGTCTTTCTGAACTTGCCTTTGCCATCACCAGAGAATCTTCTGTTGAAACCACCCTTTTTATGGTTTTGTAAACCTCATCATTCTAAAGCCTTTAACCAAAATTGCTGCCATTTCAATAACTTGAGGATCATCCAGATCAATCTCAGAATCCTCATCAGTATCTGTGTCAAGATCTGATGAATCATCAACATCCAATTCTTCTACTATATTCCTCCTTCTTGACCTTTTAATCATATTTTCCTTGCCTTTATGAGTCTCAGCATTAAGAGACACAACCTTCATCTTCTGACCCTTTCTATTCTTCCTTTATTGGATCTCCAAGTCATGAGTTTTCAACATCCCATACACTTCATCCAGAGTCAGTGAATCAAGATCATATTGATGCCTGATTATTGAGGCTTGAGTATCACAATCTTCTGGAAGAGCTATCAAAAACTTGGTGTTTGAGTCTTATCTCTCATATTCTTTGCCAACCAATGATAGATCATTTAACAGTGTCCAAAATCTATCATAGATGTCAATATTTAACTCATCGGCTTTGGCATCAAATTGCTCAAATGCTTGTACAAGAACAGTTCTTCTATCCTTCTTGATTTGCATTGTACCTTGGCACTGTGTCTCCAAGGCATCCCATATCTCCTTTGCAATCTTAGAGGAAATCACTCTTTTTGACATCACATTGTCCAAACTATTGCGCTAAATATTCCTGACTTTTGCAATCTTAAGAAATGAAGCCATTTCAGGATCTGACCACTTTATCTTTCTTTCCTGGCATAGTGTTCATGAGCATCTGTGGTCATAGCCACAATTTCCATAGGGTATGGAAGTCCTATTTTGATGATATCATCATATGTATCATCATAGCTTCCAAAAATATCAACATATTTACTCTCCATGCAGAGTAATCATCTTTCTTCATGATGGGAATTTTCATGCTTTTATACTTACTTCCAGACATCTTGACCATTACAAATTAACAGTTAATTTGACCGCTTTGATACCAGTTAAAGTAATTATTTAAGGGGGGTTGGATACAATTACTAAACAAATCGATGTATTATAAAAGTAAAGTAAGAACAGATGAATCAAATAACAGTTTATATTGATCTTTGATAAATCATAACAAAATTCTCTCAAGAACAATATTCTTAAGAGCTTCTAAGTTATGCGAATACTCGAGTTAAGCACCACACTCAAGTGTTAATATATTATGTGTTTATATACTACACAACTACAATCAATCACTAACAACCAAAAGATATATTACAGTATAATTCTACCACTTTCTATACATATCTAAATCAACTACAATCCTATAAATCAGCACCTTTTGATTTATCTCGCAGTTCTGACTTGTCATCCAAGTCATTCTCAATGGATAACCTGATTAACGGATATTCATATATTGATATCAACGGATGACTGAATAGGTTGTCAATGGGTGATAATGAAGCTTTTAACGGATAATCATATCCTGATAATTGATCATATCATAATTTCTCTATCAGTTCCTTACGCCTTGATAAATCTTGATTCCTGACATAGACAGTTCCTAACATGTATCAACATCCATAACCAATGAACTATATTCGTAACTTGAAGGTATTAGTTAAGTGCACTAATAAGGAACAACCTGAAATTTTTGAGTGAGTTTGTTCATTTTCACCTTTCTTATTACCATTACTTAATGTAGAGTAGTGTTAGGTGTACGAAATTGTGTATAAAAAAATTGTACAGAATAACATGGAAATTGATGTGGAATATTTTAATTGGGTTTTTTGATGTAAATATAGGGGTCTCATTTCAATTAAAACTCGCCACATGTCATTGTGTACAAAATTTTGTACATAGTTCTGTACCCCAAGTATTTTCCCTTAATATCATACCTTAACTCTGCATGTTCAAGTTTTTGTACCGGTGTGATATCAATATCAGTGGTATAAATAGCTTGACAGACATTTTAAGTTATGCGCCTAAAGTTGAAGTGTTGATGGAGTTGGTAACCTTTCTTATGAAAGCTCTTCTCATTCATAGTTTTGATGTTGCAATATTCTAAATAAAGACCAAAATTGTAATATCCCTATATTTTTATAATCATTTTTAGTTAAATTATTTTATTATATTGGTGAATTATAATTAAAATTAGTTTGTATTAGTTATTTTATTTTATAATCAGAATATTGTGTTATGAGTATAAATTTTATAAAAAACGAGGGTTAAAAAATAAGAGAAAACAAAAAAAAAGACTTAGGATTCGTTAAGAAAAAGAAGAGACTTACATTACTTTTATGAAAAGAATAGAGGAAGGAGAAGAGAGAAAGAGATGAGAAAAAAGAGACTTACATATCCAAGTCCATGGAATCACGTATAATGAGCTGGAGACATCCATCCAAGGTCATATTCTCTTTTCAACCTCATTGTATTGTGATGGATATTTTGGAACAAAACTTTTTGATATGGTTGTTGTTCCTTCAGTCGATTCAGGGATCTCATTTTGAGAAATGAAGGGACCAAATTTCAAATTTTCAAGATATGGAGGGTTTGAGGCCTTAATGAATAACATCATCTTTTTTTCAAAAGAGCATAGTGTTCCATGCAAAATTTTGGGATCTTAATGTTGCTCAGTTTTTTAGAACTCATGTTTTTTAAAGATCTTTAGCTGTATATTTATTTACAGTCTGCTTGGATACCACTTATTAAGGAACAAGGAACCAAAAACTATGTAGGGGATGAATGACTAGTTTGAAACGTTCAAACTTATTTAGTGAATGTTGAAAACACAAAGAAAATAAACAAGCTGTTGCAACTAAAGCATAAAATATACAGAGGTTTAAATCAATTTACTTTATATACGTAATACAAATAAATTGTGTCTACATGTTAGGCCCTTAATCAACTGTAGAGGGGGGGGGGTGAATACAGCTAATACAATCAATTCGACAAAGCTTCAACAGAATCAACAGTTTTTATATTAACTGATAAAAACTTATTACAATCATACTCTCTCAAAAGGATAAACAAATATCCTTGAGAGCTGCTAGGTTATGCGAAAGATATAACAATATTGCAATGCTTATATCATGAACCTAATTTGTGCTTTATATAGGGCATAACTACCAATGTATAAGGAATCTTATTATACTAACAACAAGGAAACCTATACAATTGCTTCTGAGATAAAGTCCTTCACCTTCTTGAGTTCTCATTTCCTTTTCCTTTTCAAAGATCAACTGATGTGACAAATACTAATTTCATCATCCGTTGATTTCATTATATGTCAATTATCAACATCCGTCGATGTCATCATCATTCGTCGGTATAGTCATCATTCGTCGATGTCATTATCATTCGTCGATGTAGTCATCATACTTTACTCTTCATCCTGAAATGCTTCTTTAATTTGAGCAATGTCAGAGGTTAATTCCACTTCCTCAGCTCAGAATGCTTCAAAATTCTTTCTTCTTCTTTTTAACAACAGCTTTGGCTTTAGACTTTGAAAACTTTGACTTCTCTCATATCTCCTCTTTTCCTTTTAGCTTCAAGTCAGCAGTTACTGTAACTTGTGATCTGAGATCTTCTGCTTGACTGATTTCCTTATAACTACACCTTTGGTTGGTATGTTAAAAGGATCATCTTCATAAAGTACTTGAGAAATAACAACAATATCAGCATTTGTTGTCTTCATGGAATTCTTGAAGTCTTCCTATATTTATCTTAGTTCTTCAAGGTCAACTCTTGGATTTTCGTTTGCACATATTCATATACTCTCTTCATAATCAAATAATTGAATATTTGGATCCTTGTAGAACAGAGTTATCTTTTAGATATTGAAGAAATTGAATTACTTCAGCACCAGCTTCTATTCTCCAGAATACCTTGGTCTTCATCAGCAATAGTTCTGACCTGTGAAGATTTTTGCATTTTTGTAGTCACAGTCAAATCTTTAACTCTTCTTTTATTTTTTCCTTTTGCTATCCTTATGTCCCCCTTATTACCTCCGTCGGAATTTTCAGCATCAGTACTTGTCAATGACCGCTGTTTGCATTTAGATTTAATATTCTCCCCTTCTTGGCATCATTACCAAGCAATAGAGATAGAATCAACTCCATTGAATTATGTACTTCTGTAAGTTGAGCAGACATTTGATCTTGTTTATCTTCCAATCTAGCTTGACTGGCTTAAATTGTAGTTTGTCTGGCAACTATTGGTGAAATTTGTTTCTGAATTTCCTGACGAGTAGTCAGCTTTGAAGCAATCAAAGATTCTTTAATCTAATTGATTTGAGTAGTAGTTACTTCATGAGCTGTATGTAAGGATATGACAACTAAAGTTGATGCTTTCAGATGATTCAACATAACAGGATTTGTAATCTTTTGTTCTGTTATTTCCATATGTACAACGGCTTGTGTTTTGGAAATAGGATACATATTATCTTTCCAATGAGCATTCCAAAGATTATCAGAATAATCCTTTTCTTTTGTAGCATCTAACTCTTTCAGTTTCTGTTGTCTCACATGCATAGGCATGTCTTCAGGGAAGAAAAGATCATCCTCAGGATCTATAGTAGCATTAGAAACATTAGCTTGTTCACCATCATTAGATTATGTTAGTCCCTTAAGAATTCAACAAGAATTACAGAAGGGGGTTGAATGGAATTCTTGAAACTTTTTCTTAAATAAAATTGTTCTAACTTAAATATATATATATATATCAGTGTGAATTGATTTGCAGAATGCGGAATAATAACTTCTAATGAATCAAAACACAAGTAATTAAAAACACAAGTCTTTAAAAAACTTTCTGGTGGATTTGAATGTATCCACCAGAGATATATAATATATATCGAGAGAACTCTGTGTAGCAAAAAGCTCACAGCTACTTAGAAATGTTGAACAACTAAGAGTGCAGAGAAATGCTAAGAATACAACTTACAAATGTTTCTCTCTTGGTTGCTTAGTTAGTTATTCTATTTTCTGCTTCTTGGTTTATATATCACCAAGATTACAAAGTAATAAGACAAGATAATAAAACAAAAACTATCAAGTCTAATACTATGCTACTTCATTACTCTATTCCAGCATCTTTGAATATCTTCATAATAGCATGGAAATGGCAATGCTTCTTTGTTCTCGAAAACCCAGTTGAATAGGCTACCACATTCCATTTGTATACACTCGACGTATGTGACTGTGTTGTCACTATCAACGGATGTTTGAATTGATTATCCATTGATTACATGATCATCCGTCGATGGCTTTGTTAATCATCTGTCGACAGCTTTATTGATCATCCGTCGATAGCTTTGTTCATCATCCGTTGGTAGCTATTTGGCACTTGACTTCATTTCATTTATGCAAGATTACAAGACATCATCTATGTACAATTTAATCAACCTATTCTGCATATCTAGATAAAGTCAACATGACTTATATGCTACAGAATCTATACAAAGGTGTATGCAGAAATGTGCTACAGACTTATTGTTACATAAGCTACTCACTCGATGGATAATAAATCATCATATGTTGGGACTATATTGAGTCATCCGTCGGGACTATAATCCTTATCCGTCGAGTGCTACATTTTTCATTAAGTAAAATCTACCAAGGTGTTTTGTTAAAGAAATCATCAAGTTCACAACATATACACAACAGATTCTTCAACAACAACCGGATTTTGTACTAATAGTTGAACTTCATCATAGCTTCAACATGTAGAATAGAATTTTAAATTTGAGCAGAATGTGATCCAGTAGCTTTGGAAGCTTCCACATCTTCAGCAGTTAACTCCACATCTTCAAGTATTGTAGATAAATGAATTGGAGCTTCGAGATTTACTTCCAGAACTTCAGTTCCTGTAACATGCTATGGTGATTCTGAAATGAATGAAACTTTATGAATGGACTGTTGTTGTGGATATGTTGTGAACTTGATGATTTCATTAACAAAACACCTTGGTAGATTTTACTTAGTAAAAAATGTAGCAATCGGCGGATAAGGATTATAGTCCTGACGGATGACTCAATATAGTCCCGACGGATGTTGATTTATTATCCATCGAGTGAGTAGCTTGTGTAACAATAAGTCTGTAGCACATTTCTGCATACACATTGTTTAGATTCTGTAGTAGTACTCAAGTCATGTTGACTTTAACTAGATATGCAGAATAGGTTGATTAATTGTACATAGATGATGTCTTGTAATTCTGCATAAATGAAATAAAGTCAAGTGCCAGATAGCTACTCGATGGATAAACAACAATGCCACTCGACGGATGATCAACAAGGAAACCCGACGGATGATCATGAACCCGACGGATAAAGAATTCAAACATCTATTGACAGTGACAACACAGTCACATGCGTCGAGTGTATGCAAATGGAATGTGGAAGCCTATTCAACTGGGTTTTAGAGAACAAAGAAGCATTGCCATTTCCATGCTATTATGAAGATATTCAAATATGCTGGAATAGAGTAACGAAGCAGCATAGTATTAGACTTGATAGGTTTTGTTTTATTATATTGTCTTATTACTTTGTAATCTTGGTGATATATAAACCACGAAGTAGAAAATAGAACAACAAGAACACTAAGCAAGAATTTCTCAGAGAAACATTTATAAGCTGTATTCTTAGCATTTCTCTGCAAACTTAGTTGTTCATATTTGTAAGCAGTTGTGAGCAAATCTTGCTACACAGAGTTCTCTTGATATAATATATATCTCTGGTGGATACTTTCAAATCCACCAGAAAGTTTTTAAAGACTTGTGTTTTTAATTACTTGTGTTTTGATTCATTTCAAGTTATTATTCTGCACTTTACAAATCAACTCACTCAGATATATATTTTAAGTTAGAACATTTTTTAAACCAAGAAAAAGTTTCAAGAATTCCATTCAACCCCCCTTTTGTAATTCTTGTTGCATTGTTAGGGACTAACAATTGGTATCAGATCAGGTTCTTGAAGAACAAAGAGTTTAAAGATCACAACAAAACAGCAAGATGAACAAGAAGGATGTTGGAGTCAAGATTCCTTTTCTGGATAAAGATAATTACCATCACTGGAAGGTAAAGATGCATCTTCATTTAATTTCTCAAGATGAAGCCTATGTAGATTGCATAGAGAGAGGTCCTCATGTTCCAATAGAGCTGCAACTGGAAATGAGACATCAGTCCCCAAGCCAAGGCATGAATGGTCTGATCCTGATATTGAACAAGTCAGGAAAGATAAGAAGGCCATGAATATCTTGTTCAATGGAGTTGATGGTGACATGTTTGACAACATCATCAATTGCAAAACTGCAAGGGATGTTTGGGATACTATATAGATTATCTGTGATGGCACTAAACAAGTTAGAGAAAACAAGATGCAGCTGCTAATTCAGCAATATGAGCACTTTCATAGTGAAGATAGTGAGTCTTTCACTGACATATTTAGTAGATTTCAAAAACTACTAACTGCTCTGAAGTTGCATGGAAGGGTCTATCAGATAAAAGACTCCAATCTTAAGTTCCTTAGATCTCTTCCAAAGGAATGAAAACCTATGATAGTCTCATTGAGAAACTCTCAAGATTACAAGGAGTTTACTTTAGAGAGACTGTATGGCATCCTCAAAACTTATGAGCTTGAAATAGAGCAAGATGAGAGGATAGAGAGAGGAAAAAAGAAAGGAGGATCCATTGCACTAGTTGCTGAGTTAGAGAAAGAGAAGGAGATGAAGATGGAAGTTGTTGAATCAACTTCAAAGGTCTGTGAAGACAAGGGCAAGGGGCTGGTAGTAGAAAATGAAGATTCTTTGAGCCAAGATGACATGGAAGATATTGATGAACATCTAGCATTTCTTTCCAGAAGATTTTCCAAGCTCAAGTTCAAGAAGAACTTTGGAGCAGCCAAGCCAAATAGAAACATGGTGAATAAATCTAAATTTAAATGTTTCAAATGTGGCTTGGCAGGGCACTTTGCCAGTGAGTGTAGAAAGTCATATTCCAATAAAAAGAAGTTTGAACCTGTGGATTATAAACAGAAATACTTTGAGTTGCTCAAACAAAAGGAAAGGGCTTCATTACACAAGAAAATGACTGGGCAGCAGATGGTCTGGATGAGGATGAGGATGTCAGCTATGTCAATCTGGCCCTAATGGCCAAGTCCGATAAAATAGAGACAAGTTCTTCAAGTAATCAGGTAATCACCACTAACCTTGCACATTTATCTAAAGCTGAGTGTAATGATACCATAAATGACATGTCTATAGAACTATATCATTTACGTGTTACACTTAAGTCTCTTACTATTGAATATGCTAAAATTAAAGAAAAAAATTTGTTTTTAAGTGAGTGGAATAATGTGCTAGAGTCTCAGTTCATTGAATTTGAAAAATTAAGAATTGAGTGTAAATTGCTAAGGATGAATTAACTGAGTCCTTGAAGAAAGAAGAGATCTTGAAGAAGCAGCTTGAACGAGAACATGAGGTGATTAAGGCATGGAAAACATCTAGAGATGTTCATGCTCAAATCACCAAAGTTCAAGGTATTGAGTACTTTTGTGATGCATCCTGGAAGAAGAACAAGGAGAAGCTGGAATCCAATTTGGTGGAAGGATTGCTAACAGATGTAGACTCGATGGATGATGAGGGTCATCCGTCGGATAACAAAAAGAGTTATCCGTCGAGTGATATAAATCCTCATCCGTCGATTGTGAGCAAGCCTGTGAGTAAAGCCAAACTTGTCAAGTTAAATGAGAAATATGGATCAGTTTCCAAGAATTTTGTTTCAGGAGAATCCAGTCGAGTGAAGAAGGAGAAAAAGGCTAATGTTGGTCATATGACTGTCAAGCAATTGAGTGACAGATTGGAAAAGATTGAGGTTAAACAAAGGCTAAAAGGAAAAATAATAGAAATGGTAAAGTAGGAATTAACAAGCATAACAACTACACACCTGATAAATATGCTCAAAGAAAAATCTGTGTTAAGTGTGGTAGTGTAAATCATTTGTCTGTTAATTGCAAAACTGCCATGCCTACTTCCATATCTGTGCCACCTCATTTTCCCAACATGAATGCCATGCCTTCTATGCCTATGAATGCTATGTCTACACAGAATATGAATGCACAGTTTACTAATATGCCATTTGCAACTAATCCTTATTATGCTGTATTTAGTATGCCACAAATGGCATTTAGCATGCCTTACTGGAATAACATATTCACTAGTAGCATGCCATTCCTTGTTAATCAAAATATGCATAACAATTCTGTTGCAATGAAAGGTTTCAAAGGTCCAACTCAAATGACTAAAGATAAATCTGATATCCCCAAGTCAAATGAGATAAAGCCTAAGAAACAGAAAAAGAAAGCTAACAAGGCAGGACCCAAGGAAACTTGGGTACCAAAATCAACTTGATTTGATTTTGATGTGTGCAGGGAAACAGAAAGAATCTATGGTACTTGGATAGTGGTTGTTCAAGACACATGACTGGTGATTCTACCCTGCTCACAGAGTTCAAGGAGAGAGCTGGCCCAAGTATTACTTTTGGAGATGACAGCAAGGGTTATACTGTGGGATATGGTTTGATTTTAAAAGATAATGTCATCATTGAGGAGGTTGCCTTAGTGGATGGTCTCAAGCACAATTTGTTGAGTATTAGCTAAATTTGTGATAAAGGCAATTCAGTAACCTTCAACTCAGAAGCCTGTGTTGTGACTAACAAGATGAGCAACAAAGTGGTTCTCAATGGTGTGAGAAAAGGAAATGTCTACCTAGCTGACTTCAACTCATCAAATGCAGAATTTGTTACTTGTCTTCTCAGCAAAGTAAGTCAGGATGAAAGTTGGTTATGGAACAAGAAGCTATCCCATCTAAACTTCAAGACCATGAATGAACTAGTAAAGAAAGAACTAGTAAGAGGCATTCCTCAAGTGGAATTTTCTAAGGATGGATTGTGTGATGCCTGCCAAAAAGGAAAGCAGATCAAAGCATCATTCAGAAAGAAGCTTGATTCAACAATTGAATAACCTTTACAACTGCTACACATGGATTTGTTTGGACCAGTCAATGTGTTGTCCATATCAAGAAAAAGATTTTTCCTAGTAATTGTAGATGATTTCTCAAAGTTCTCTTAGACATATTTCTTAAAGTCTAAAGATGAGGCTAGTGAAATCATCATCAATCACATAAGGCAAGTCAATAATCATCCTGATTTCAAAGTTAGAAGAATCAGGAGTGACAATGGAACTGAGTTCAAGAATTCTGTCATGAGAGCATTTTGTGAAGAAAATGGGATTTTGCATGAGTTTTCAGCAGCAAGAACTTCACAACAAAATGGAGTAGTAGAAAGGAAAAATAGATCACTTATTGAAGCTGCAAGGACAATGCTTGAAGAGTCTAAGTTACCAACATATTTTTGGGCTGAAGCTGTAAATACTGCATGCTACACTCGGAATATTTCTCTGATTAATCAAGCAAAATGCATGACTCCCTACCAATTGTTCAAGAACAAGAAGCCAACTCTAAATTTTCTTCATGTCTTTGGCTGTAAATGTTATATCTTGAGAAATCAAACTGATCAGAATGGAAAGTTTGATGTTAAAGCAAATGAAGGAATTTTTATTGGATATGTTGTTGGTAAAGCATATAGAGTCTACAATCTAAGAACCAACATTGTTGTGGAATCAATACATGTTGTGTTTGATGATAAAAAGATTGAAGGACTGCAAGATGGAGATTACCATGAGAGTCTCAAATTTGATAATGTGGAGATGGTTAGTGATGGCAGTGATGATGAAAGTGATCAAGAAACAATATTAAAGGATAATGCTAAAAAATCTCCTACCAATGAGGCACAAAATTCAACATCTGTCGAGTTATAAAATGCTTCATCCGTCGGGAGACAATCTGCTTTATCCGTCGGGAGATAACCAGCTTCATCTGTCGGTACTCAAGATTCACCATCCGTCGGGTAATCAAAAGAAGCTGGAAGTCAGAATAGATCACTTACAGAAAGCTCCCCTTTCACAAATCAAAGATCCATTAACTCAGGGGGAGTTTCAAACAATCAAAACTCAATCACACATCAAGACAACAATGAGGCCTTTTCATCTAGAGCTAATCTACCTCAACAGAGGAAATGGACAAAGGACCACCCCTTTGAGCTTATCCTTGGTGATGTATCTTCTAGAGTTTAAACAAGGAGAGCAACTCAAGAAGAATGTCTATACAGCAGCTTTCTTTCTAAGGAAGAACCAAAAAAGGTAGAAGAAGCTTTGTTGGATCCTGATTGGATTTTAGCTATGCAGGAGGAGCTAAACCAATTTGAGAGGAATAAAGTATGGAAGCTGGTGCCCAAGCCTAAAGGAAAGAATCCAATTGACACCAAATGGGTATTCAGAAACAAGATGGATGAAAATGGCATAGTAGTCAGGAATAAATGTAGATTGGTTGCTAAGGGCTATTGTCAACAAGAAGGAATAGATTTTGATGAAATATTTGCTCTTGTTGCAAGACTTGAAGCCCTCAGAATCTTCTTAGCCTATGCAGCCCATGCCAATTTCAAAGTCTATCAAATGGATGTCAAAAGTGCCTTTCTGAATGGAGATTTGGAGGAGGAAGTCTATGTCAGTCAGCCTCCTGGTTTTGAAGATCCAAACTTTCCAGAATATGTTTACTATCTTTTGAAAGTACTTTATGGACTGAAGCAAACACCTAGAGCCTGGTATGACACTTTGTCAAAGTTTCTTTTAGAGAATCACTTCACTAGAGGTACTGTAGACAAAACTCTTTTCTTTAGAAATGTTAATTGCTCTAGTATACTTGTTCAAATTTATGTATATGACATTATTTTTGGCTCGACAGATGAAAAACTTTGCAAAACGTTTGCCAAATTGATGCAAAGTAAGTATGAAATGCGTATAATGGGAGAACTAACTTACTTTCTTGGTTTGCAAGTTAAGCAAGTTAGTGATGGAATATTCATTAGTCAAACTAAATACATTTATGATCTTTTAAAGAAGTTTGATCTAATGGATTGCACATCTGCAAAAACTCCCATGGACACTGCAACCAAACTTGAGTTAAACACTACTGAAAAGCCTGTGGATATTTCAAGTTATAGGGGCATGGTTGGCTCATTTCTGTACGTAACAGCTAGTAGGCCAGATATAATGTTTGCTACATGTTTGTGTGCTAGATTTCAGGATGATCCTAGAGAATCTCACTTAGTAGCTATTAAGAGAATTTTCAGATATCTCAAGGGAACACCAAAACTTGGCATTTGGTACCCTAGAGATTCTGGTTTTGATCTAACTGGTTATTCAGATGCAGATTATGCAGGTTGTAGAATTGATAGAAAAAGTACAACATGAACCTGTCAATTTCTAGGAAACAAGCTTGTGTCCTGGTTCAGTAAAATGCAAAATTCAGTTTCTAAATCTACAGCTAAAGCTGAATATATTGCTGCTGGCAGTTGCTGTGCACATATTTTGTGGATGAAAAACCAATTGCTAGACTATGGTCTGCAAGTGGAAAGAATTCCCATTTTCAGTGATAACACATGTGCAATTTCCATCACTGAAAATCTAGTACATCATTCAAGGACAAAGCACATAGACATCAAATACCACTTCATAAGGGAACATGTAATGAATGGTACTATGGAACTACATTTTGTTCCAAGTGAAAAGCAGCTTGCAGATATATTTACCAAGACACTAGAGGAATCCACCTTCTCAAGGTTGGTAAGTGAGTTAGGTATGCTAAATTATTCTTAAATCTTTTCAGATAATTTGCAAGTTGTTATGCAGCCAGAAATTTAATTGATTTTTCAGTCTTAGATGGAATTTTGGCTAAGTCAGAATTTACATCTCGATGGATGATCTTTATCCATCAAGTTTGATCATCCGTCGGAATACTGTTTGTAAATAAAAATCAATTATTTTTCTGGAATATTTTATAACTCGACGGATAACAGTTTATCCTCATCCGTCAAATTGTCTTAATCTTAGCCATTAATTTCCTGAACATTATCCATCGAGTATATTTACAGTTTGTAAGCATAACACGATGGATAATTGATGGAATTTTTACAGTTTATTTTTTAAACGGCTATTTTGGGCAATTTTCATTGGTTACTTTATTATTTTTGACAGTTATTTTTGAGATAGTATAAAAGCTTATTTCATTTCCATTGCTTTTCTTTTATCATTCTCAAATTATCTGCTCTAAATTCTCTCTCAAAAGCAACTATCATCTCTATCTCTTCAATTTCCACTTTCTAACAATGGCACCATTAGTCAAGATCAAGTTACAAACTGGATACATCTATGAGAAGAACAACTTCACGGCTCTAGTAAACAAGGGGATTCAACATTCAAGTGACTACCACAAAATGATGGATTTTGTGAAGAACTGCAAACTCAGTTATGCAATGCTAGAATCACCCACCATCTTCTGTGAGGTTGTTGAGGAGATGTGGACGACTGCTACATACAACTCTACTGATAAGACCATCACACTCATTATTAAAGGTATGGAATTCTGTATCAATAGTGATGTTATTAAGGCATGTTTCGAAATTCCTGATAATATTGTGACCTCACCACACACAGATACTGATATTGTTAATATGCTTAATTCCATGAACTATGCACTCTCTACTTCTAAGTTAAGTGATATTAGGAGGTTGGGTCCTAGGAAAGAATGGAGTTTCATGTGTGATGTATTTACCAAGGTCTTTTCTGGTAAAATCAGTAATTTTGGTTCTGTTAATATCTCAATGCTTAACATGCTTTACATGCTAGTCACAGATAACTTCTTTAATTTTAGTGATCTTATTTTGTTTGAGTTGGGTTTTAAATTGGGGGAGTTAAACAAGATGGGTAAAAATGTTTATTATGCTAGATTTTTTATGATGCTAGCTAACCACCTCTCTGAGGAAATTGTACTTGAGAACCCAAACAACAAATTAGATTGTTGGGTTCAAGAGAGAAGAATTATTGCAGATTTAAATAGGGCAAACCATCACAAGGAGGTGCCACTCTTCTATTTCCCTGTAATGGAAGCACCTCAGGTAAGTGAGGTAAGTTCATCTGTCTCTACTATTCCAACCTCACAAATTTCTTTACAATCTAGTGTAGCTATGGAAACTGTGTCAATGACCCAATGGTTGCCTACCCAAGCTTCCAAATCCAAAACTTCTAAATCCAAGTCAAAGAAAGCCCCATCTGGTATCTCTCAAAAGATGCCAGTTATAAAATCCACCAAAACCAAAGAGGGGAGTGTGAAGGTGAGAAAGGTAGGTGAGGGATAGGGTGAACATAAAAGAAACCCTACGGATAAGGATGGAGAGTTGAGTGGTTCCCAACCTAGCCATACTGCAATTTTCCAACAAACTGCAGTGATTAATAAGGATAAAAGCTCATTTCTAGTTGCATCCTCCCAAAAGGATGTGACTATTGAACAAAGCTCTCAACCAAGAGCACAGGTCAAAAGGGTAAGGGACACTAGCTCACCCCAAACTTATACCAGAAAGAAGAAATTAAAAACCTTTGGGGATGCATAGGGTTCACATACTGTGCAAACTGGTGCTAAAGACACAGTCACTGCACCTTCATAAATTCATCTTGATGTGGCTCCAATAAATGTGGAGTCACAGCCAAAATCATTAGTTATAGAAGCACCTCAAATACTAAATTCTCCCACAAACTCTCTAGATAAGGATATGATCAACACATCAATTCCTGATTCCCCTTCTTTAACTTTGTTGGGGAAGCCAAAATCTAGTGCAAGTGAGCATCATCTTTTGGATGATTTGTTGGCTCACTTGCCAATTCTTTCAGAAACTGTTGAAACATCTGTGCCCAAAATCTCATCAATCAGCACAGAGTCCATAATAGTTTCAATTCCAAGTTCATTCATTTCTACTCTCTCGATAAATATTGCTCATCCGTCGAGTAGTGATTGTATCCCGACGGATAAGCTTAACAGCATTTATCCGTCGGATAGTCAAACTGCTAACCCGATGGATATTCCTCATTCGTCGGGTGTCTCTACGCAACTTTAAATTTCATCTATTATCTCTAGTGCAGAAGACTTAGTGGTTGTACAGTCACTCTTAGGATTGAGGGAAGAGAGCGTTATGAGTGAGAGTCTGGGTTGCTCCCAGGAAAAAGGAGAGGAAAAGAGTGAAAATATGTGATTCGTTTCTTCAGGATTGGCAAAAGAGAGTGAGAGGAGTCCTACCTTAGATGGTGAAGGTGAGGGTGTGAGGGTGGGGAGCAGGGTGAGACCCTGATGCAACCAAAGAGAGAACAAGAGAGAAATGGAGGTACATGAGCTATAAGGATGGATGTCATTGCTAGTGAGTTAATGAATGTCCAGGATGCAGACAGGGAGGGACTATCTCAACAACCTCAAGCTATTATAGATTCCACATCCCTTGATGCTGAGGCATTTACTCACCCTATTCCAGCTTATCAACTTCTAGCTGAATAGGGCAATGACAATGCATAAAGGATGCTCAATTTGGTGCATACCACACATTCCATGCTAAGAGCCAAGGATGCCATCACAGCTTTGCCCTCTACAGCTGGTGATGTTGATTATGAAACTGGTGCTTCAACAGATTTCTTTGGAGATGAAGGTGGAGATAGTGAAGAAGAGCCATTGGACATAGGGGAAGAAGTAGGTTCCGGTTCAAGATCAGGTATGCCATCATGGACATTTTCAAAGCATTATGATGAACACTACTTCAAGAAAACCCTGATTCAACTCATAAATCAGACAAATTCTGCTGTTCAAACCACCACAAATGCCAACACCAAGAAACTCCTTCAAGCACATCTTGTTTCTCTGCAACTATAACAAATTCAAGGCTTCCAATATGCTAGAGATGTCAACACCATCAAGGGTGATATTAATGAAATGAAAAAGGCTATTTCTGACAAGATGGACTCTAAGCTTCCAGAAGCTACAATGCTTGACATCAAGAGACAACTCAGTAAAAATATTGATCTTGCCACAAAGATAGATGCCTTGGATATAAGAATGTCAGCTATGGAAGCATCTCTAACAGCCATTCATCTGTATCAAGCTCACCAAATAGACTTGCTTCAAAAACTGGTGGCTGCACAAACCCCCTCTTCTACTCAACTTGATGATAACAAAAAGGGGGAGAAAGGACCAAGTGAGGGGGAGAAACAACTCAACATTCAAATCAGTAGAGTAATTGTGCCTACAATTGCTTTCACCAAGCCACTAGTTACAGACAGCATTGATCTGATAAATGAAGCATCAGCCAATTTAAGAGCAGCTGAAACAGAGCAGTTGAAGCCAATCAACTGGGAGAAAATTGATGAGGACATACAAAAGAAGCTTGGGCTAGTAAAGAAGCCAGAAAAGTCAGCCATTCATCACTTTCAAGTCAGGCAAATCTCTATGAATGAAATGAGCATGAACTATCTGGAAAAGGGGACAGCCATCCTGCATCAAATCTCCAAAGGCTGAAATAATTCTGAAGCCAAGGGTGAATTATCCAAAATCATCATTAAATAACCCTTTGGATACAGTGTATGAGACACCTAAGCCTGATGATAAGAAACTGTTGTCAAGGTCAATTGCCTTCTACAAGGATCCAGCTGATTCAGCCTTAAAAAGGAGAATTGCTAAAGTTTTCAGGAATGGGAAAGAAATTTGTGTGGTGGCTGGACATCCTTAATTTGCTCAAGGAAAGAGAGAAGAAAAGGCAAGATTGAAGCAAGAAAAGAACCAAGCTATTCTAGATGCTAAAAAGGCTAAACAAAAGAAAGAGCAAGCTGCTATCTTGGCCAAGCTACAAGCTGTGAAACCAACACAACAAATTCCTGCTCAGCCATCTGAAATCACTAAATCTCAAGATTCAAAGAAGCAAGTTGAACCACGACAGAAGAAGAAATCTCAAAGATACAAGGAATTGGCCAAAAGAACCAAAAGGAAATTGGACTTTGTTGATAAGGAATTGAAGGATCAGTTTTCCAAGGAATCCACTCCAACTACAACTCAAGCATCAAAACCCTCTGTGGTATTTGAAGATATTAAAGTGGTGGATTCTTACAGGAACATTCATGGTGAACCTATTGTGCCTAAGGATGAACCAATAGACTGGGAGAGTTTACCAATTCCTGACATCAACTTGCCAATCCTTAACAAGCCAAAGAGAACAAAGTCAAGAGCAGTCAAGAAAGTGAAGTTGTCACCTCTCAAATCCAAATCTCTAACTAAAGCTCAATCCAAAGTCAACAAGGGAGATTACATGTACTTAAGTGACATCAAGTTTCGCTTAATTAATGGCTACAATTCCAGTAGACATAAATTGGGGGAGATTGTTGTGGATATGTTGTGAACTTGATGATTTCATTAACAAAACACCTTGGTAGATTTTACTTAGTAAAAAATGTTGCACTCGACGGATAAGGATTATAGTCCCGACGGATGACTCAATATAGTCCCGATGGATGATGATTTATTATCCATCAAGTGAGTAGCTTGTGTAACAATAAGTCTATAGCACATTTTTGTATACACATTGTTTAGATTCTGTAGTAGTACTCAAGTCATGTTGACTTTAACTAGATATACAGAATAGGTTGATTAATTGTACATAGATGATTTCTTGTAATTCTGCATAAATGAAATGAAGTCAAGTGCTAGATAGCTACTCGACGGATAAACAACAATGCCACTCGACGGATGATCAAAAAGGAAACCCGACGGATGATCATGAACCCGACGGATAAAGAATTCAAACATCTGTTGACAGTGACAACAAAGTCACATGCGTCGAGTGTATGCAAATGGAATGTGAAAGCCTATTCAACTGGGTTTTAGAGAACAAAGAAGCATTGCCATTTCCATTCTATTATGAAGATATTCAAAGATGCTGGAATAGAGTAATGAATTAAAAAGATTCTAATGGTGGAAGGGCTATCAGCATAGTATTAGACTTGATAGGTTTTTTTTATTAGCTTGCCTTATTACTTTGTAATCTTGGTGATATATAAACCAAGAAGTAGCAAATTGAACAACAAGAACAAGACTAAGAACATTATCTCAGAGAAACAATTGTAATCTGCATCCTTAGCATTTCTTTGTAAACTTAGTTGTTCATATTTGTAAGCAGCTGTGAGCTAATCTTGCTACACAGAGTTCTCTTGATATAATATATATCTCTGCTGGATACTTTCAAATCCACCAGAAAGTTTTTAAAGACTTGTGTTTTTAATTACTTGTGTTTTGATTCATTTGAAGTTATTATTCCGCACTTTGCAAATCAACTCACTCATATATATATTTTAAGTTAGAATACTTTTTAAACCAAGAAAAAGTTTCAAGAATTCCATGCAACCCCCCTTTTGTAATTCTTGTTGCATTGTTAGGGACTAACAACTGTTGTGCTACTACATCTTCAGAAACAACAGGGATTTCCTCAAGTGATGGTAAAGTAGAGTAAGTGGACTATTTTTCAATAAAAATAGGGATTGTACTATGTGGTGGAATGGAAGAATGTATGGACTGCAAGAAAGTATTAGTACTTAGACTTGCAGGGAGATTAATAGCCCTTGGTGTATCACAGTGTTCTTGATGTTCAACAGAATGCTGTTCCGTATCTGTTTCTTTAGGACTCTGAGCACCTACAAACATAAAGCAAATAAACCTTAATCTGTCTATTCTTTTCACACCACACATCTCATGACTTTTAATAGTCAGAGCTTCCTCACAAGGATTACTAAATCCTATCTCTCATCTACCTCTCCTTTTTTCAGGAAGGATCCTGCCTCTCTTAAATTCTGTTTTTCTCTCAATCTTTTCACACATCTCATAGAAAAAGGCTTAGAAAGATTGTCCTACAGAAATAAGATGTGGCTAAAGAAGGGTGATATGTGGTCATGCAACTAGAGATAGTCCTTAAATAAGATCTAAGAGTAATCATACCAACATGATTTATATATATAGAAAATATAATAAATGCTGAAAGAACTAGATCAGTATTTAGAATAAATGATGATAAAGTAATAACAATATTTATACCTTGTGAATACATAATTTAGCTCACAGTTGATACTGTGGTTATGACAGTTGTTGTTCATCAATAATGAGATCCTCCATTTGAATTGGAGAGGATTTGATCAGGTTACTGTCATGTACCATGATCTCAAACCCTGTTCTTCTTGCAAAGAACTAACACTTGAATGTGTTTATTGAAAGCTATCACAGAATCTTCAGTGAAAACTGATGAAACCTCTATGTCTTTGTTAGTATCATTAAGATCTACCTCAGCAAGTAGTCTCTAACCAACTAAATGTTGTTTCTGAGTGGTGAGCACAATTCAAGAATTATGCCACTTGATTTTTGGCAACATTTGAGAAAGAATTCAAGTGTTTAAATTGTCAGAAGAAATTTAAGATTTAAGATATTTAGTATTAAGAAATGAGTGTGAACAACTTTCTTAATGAGAAAAAGAAAGTTTCAAAGATCTTGAATAGAATGTAATACTCAAAGATAATAATCCTTATTGACTAAAAATTAAATCTTCCATAAATGCCTTCTTTAACAACAGTTATTTCTTGCAGAGTGCTCAATTTGTACCGAAGTATTCACATGAACTTAAACAGACATTAGTTTATTCACATGCACTATTAAAAACATTTGAAGTTTAGCATGCAGTACTGATTTGGATATATCATGTAAAAGCATTTAAGCACACATAAACAAGAAAGTAATCAAGTAAGACAACAAAGAAACTTAAAGATTTTCATTAAACATGAAGAGGATGAATACAAAGTAAAATCATAAAATAGTCCTAACACAAGCTAGAAACTATTCCTAGAAACTATCCCATCTTCAACTTCTTCAGAGCTTCTTGCTTCTTCATGGCTCGGCGGTGATAAATTCTACTCATTGTGCCTGCAAGAG
This sequence comes from Apium graveolens, assembly GCF_009905375.1. NCBI lineage: Eukaryota > Viridiplantae > Streptophyta > Magnoliopsida > Apiales > Apiaceae > Apium > Apium graveolens. The sequence goes on from NC_133657.1 coordinate 64,769,861, forward strand.
AGAAGTTATTCTCTTGCAGTCCGAGAGCTGCTTGACGAGCACGTTCCGCCAGTTCAGCATGGAGTTCTACTTTAAGAACAACTTCTGCGGTAAAGAAATGTAGTTCCAACTGATCATCCCAAGAGAGATGATCATAGACTGAATTTAGAACTTCGATTGGGTGATAAACTTCGTTACTAATACAAACCTTAAATCTGTATGGATCAAAGTACATCTTTTCATCACTAGGATTAAAGATCGTTAGATAACATCCACCGCTGCGTGCGTAAAACTGGAATTGAGCTATTTTTGAGTTATGAATAGAGTATTGAGAAGATGTTGAGTTGAGTATGAAAAAGGCAATGAGAAGTTTTGAGGATGGAGGATTGTACTTATAGCAGAGAGGTTTAGAAACTGAAGGGACTCTTTGATGAACCATGTAATGATTGACCATAATGCAAATACACGATTACGCGTATCTAATTGAACAAAAAGTAATCTCTCTCTTCATATTCCTATTCCCAAAGTAAAATACTCAAGTATTACAAGATACTTGCATCAGTAACTAACCCATTTAAGCAATTAAAAGATATTCCAATATCTCACTGTATAATTACAAATACTGCTTAAAAATTTATTTCGAACAAGTTCAAAATAATAAATGAAGTATAACAATCAATTAAGTTTCGATCATTATCAGTATTTTAATTACGAATATCAGGACTTATCAACTATTGACATAACAGATTAGTCAAAGCAAGTTTAAATAATAACAGAATATGTAAGCAAAATCAATAGTTCAACATGCAATTTTCACATAAAATCATTTAGCACAATTTGCATGTTATCATGGCATCAACATTTAGCATAGAATCAGTATATAACAATTACTGACAAATAATAAGATATCGGGCTTCAATAATATCAGCATATTTAATTATCAGAGTTTGAGAATTGTCCTGAAATCATTCTGAATTCATTCACCAATCTTGTGAAAGTAGCTTCACAGAGAGGCTTGGTGAATATATCTGCTACTTGTTGATCTGTTGGAACAAAGACCAATTCCACTATACCAGCTTCCACATGTTCTCTTATAAAATGGTATCTGATACTGATGTGCTTAGTTATTAAATGTTACACATTGCAATAACACTTTGATTATCACAATATATAGGAATAGAAGAATAGTCTAACCCATAATCCAGTAATTTATTCTTCATCCATAGAATCTGAGCACAACAGCTTCCTGCAGTAATATATTCTACTTCTGCAGTTGATATGAAAATTGACTTTTATTTCTTACTTTACCAAGAAACCAATCTTCCACCAAGGAATTGGCAGCTTCCAGAAGTGTTTTTCCTATATATTTTGCATCCTGCAAAATTAGCATCTGAATATCCAATTAGCTTAAAGTCTGAATCTCTAGGATACCATAATCTCAGATTCATGGTGCCTTTGAGATACTTAAAAATTCTTTTCACAACTATTAGGTGAGGTTCTCTAGGGTCAGCTTGGAACCTTGCACAAAGACATGTAGCATACATGATATCAGGTCTACTACAGCCAGATATATGAGTGATCTAATCATACCTCTGTAGTTAGTTATATCTAGTAAAGAACCGGTATTTAAATATAAATTGGTTGCAGTGGATATAGGAGTTGATGCAGTTGAGCAGTCTTGCATTCCAAATCTTTTGATTGGATCCTGGTGTATTTGGATTGATTTATGAAGATTCCTTCGTCAGTCTGTTTAACTTGTAACCCCATGAAGTTACTCAATTCTCCCATCATACTCATTTGATACTTGGACTACATTAGCTTTGCAAATCTCTCAAAGAGTTTATCATTAGTAGATCCAAAAATGATATCATCAACATATATATGTAGTAATAACAAGTCCTTACCATGGTATTTATAAAAGAGAGTTTTATCAATTGTACCTCTTGTGAAACCACTCTCTAGCAGAAATAGAGCAAGTATTTCATACCAGGCCCTTGGAGCTTGCTTCAATCCATAGAGTGGTTTATCCAGTAAGTAGACATGATCTGGATACTTTAGATCAATGAACCCTAGAGGATGTTCAACATAAACTTCCTCTTCGAGTTCTCCATTTAAGAATACACTCCTCACATCCATTTGGAAGACCTTAAACTTCTTCCGAGCAATATAGGCAAGAAAGATTCTTATTGCCTCTAGCCTTGTAACTGGAGCAAATATAACGCCCCCAAATCCGAGGTCAGGGGATTTGGTCATCACTATGAAATCTCAATCCAAAATAACATGTTTAATCAATAAATAAATACCAACAACTCAAATATAGCATTTATGACCCCAAACTATAACAGGATCTTTTCAGGTTACAGTTCTAGAAACAAGAAT